>NW_027430351.1:0-2398 GCF_044706935.1 Curcuma longa | reverse complement strand
CTTAGGGTTCACCTAAATTAAAATAATAATTTTTAAAATAATTTTGAATTTGATTTTCAAAGATTTTTAGAGGATTTTTTAAAGATTTATAGAAAGTATTTTTTTTAAATAAGTTACTCTTTGATTTGGACCTCTCTCTTAATCTAACACTTCCTTAGGGCTCCTTGTTCATAAGGCAAACTCCCTATGTATCTTTGAGGTTAATTCAAATCAACAAAATAATTAACTTGTAATTTTTTAAAATATTTTTAAAATCATAAATTTTAATTAAACTTTCAATTTAGACTTTCCTCTAAATGAGACACTTCCATAGAGCTCTTTATTAATCATAAGATAATTTCTCTATATGTCTTAGGGGTTGTTCCAAGTCAAAAAATAATTTATAAAGTATTTTTCAAATGATGTGTTTTTGAAATAGTTTGCAAAAAGGTTTTTCAAGTAATATTTTTAAAAGGTCTTTTGAAAATAGGAACTTTCAAGAATAACCTCCCCTCAACTAGTCACTCTCTTTTAGGGCATCTTTATTAACCATAAGGATTTTTTGACTATATGTCTTAGGGTTCTAGACCTAGTGTTGACCTAAAAGTTTTATGTCTAAGTGTTGGTCAACTAATTTTCAAATATATAGTATTTTGAAAACTATAGTATAATTACACTCAGCAAGCATGAATTGCAAGTAATTATCAAGTTTCTCAAAATAGTTTTAGAAAATATTTTAATAGTATTTCTTCAAAATATTTTCAAAATTTGGTAATTTAATTATCCTTACTATCTCACCCATTCTAAGTGCCTTAATACATGACATACAAGGGTTACTTTGTAAGTTTTGTGATATGATTTATCAATTTTATCTTTATTTATTTAAGTAAAGTGCTAATGAATGTTTGACCTTGTGTTAGATTTAGGTTTAACTGTTAGTTTAATTAAGTCTACATTTCAAAAATCACTTCCATGTCGTGGCGAGGTTGGGCCTTCTTGGTTATTAGAACAACAATCACTTCATTAGACAAAGTCTTTTTAAGAAATCATGTACTTAACTAACTTCTTAAGAAACCCTGATCTAACTAGTCTAGGATGTCATGATGTAGTTTAAGTTAGATCCACTTAGCTAATTAGCATACCAAGCAAGATACTCTTTACTCCACTTGACTATCTAGGCTAAGCTTCCCTAACGTACTATCATCTCACTCCACCCTGGTACTATATTGGATAAGTATCAATCAATCATATATCCTTAACTAACTTTCTAAATTAAATAGGAATTAAACATTAATGATATGTCATTTATATGCATAAAGTATTAAATAAGCATATACATGTGTTGGTGCAAGATGCACTAAGATCTTGCCTAGAGTTTCGATGTTTGACAATACACCTAAGTCTGGTCAGTTTGACCAAGGGGGCGATCCAAACAGGACTTGATGTTTGGATGTGTGGAAAGTGAGCAAGGAGATCTAGTCGGTTAGACTAGACAGTGGAAGTCCTAATCTGGAAGATTGGGCAAGGGAAGTCCTGGTGAGAGAAGCTGGGCAAGAGAAAGTCCTAGTTGTAGGCTAGGCAAAGGGAAAGTCCTGATTTGGAGGATCAGGCGGAAGTCTTGGCAGAGTCAACGTGCACCAGGCAAAGACCTGGACTTGGTCAGGAGGACCAAGTTGCGGAAGGCTGGACTTGGTCAGGAGGATCAAGTTGCAGCGGAGGACTGGACTGATCAGGAGGATCAGTTGCAGTCAAGTAGAAGAGTGGACTGATCAGGAGGATCAGTTGCATTCCAAGTCCTGGGGGGCAACGACAGAGCCGAGCACAAGTCCAACAAGTCTGGGTGACTTGGTTGGCACAAATTCTCCAGAATGGAGTGGGTTAGACTAACCCAGGATTTCGGGAGAAATCCGAAGTTAGACTCACAAGGTAAAGTTAGGTTTGCTTCTTTGTATGCATGCTGATTTTTTCAGGAATCATAATGCAGGCTGAACTTCAAAAGACCATAACTTTTGACTCGGGTCTCAGAACGAGGCAAACTCAGATGCGTTGGAAAGCTCTTTCAGAGATCTACAAAATTGGTTTTTTGAGTTTTTTCAGATTCAGGCTGGAGTTAACCCAGAATGCCGTTTGAGTCGACTCCAAGGGCTGGAGTCGACCCAGAAGCCCATTTGGGTCGACCCAGGCAAGGGATAACGTCCAGAATGAAGATTTATCCACCACATAAGCTGGAGTCGACTCAGGGCTTGCTGGGGTCGACCCAGGGGCAGTATAAAAGGAGGTGAACGCCCAGAAACGAGATCATTCAAGCCAGAAATCTCCCAAGTCATTCTGTAGTGCTGCGAAACACAAAAGAGGCCAGACGCTTGCAACCGGGGAAGATCCAGGAGGAGTACGCGACGCTCAGGACTTTCGGATCGGC
>NW_027430350.1:0-9075 GCF_044706935.1 Curcuma longa | reverse complement strand
TCTAGTCCATTCCGTCCCGCTCTACTCTAGCCCTATGTTCGTATGCCCATATGTCCGTGCAAGCATGTTCGTATGCCCATATGTCCGTGCAAGCAGTGGCCCATTGGCTCTATGATAGTGGTGTCTTAGCTTATTATTTATATACTTTCTTTCACTAGGGAGGCAGACCGGTCGTCAGGGTGGTCAAACAGTCATTTTTGTTTTGCCCTCCTTTGGTTAAGCAAGACCATTCACATAATTACTTACTAGGTTTTTGGGGTAGAACTTACTATTATAGACGGGCACGACTGTTCACAGTAGAAAGATCTTGGCCTCATCTATATCAGTCCTCTTTTCTTCGGGCTCGGGCAGAGGAGATGTTGTTTCAGTCCGGGCTCGATCGTATGCGATAGAGAAGTGCTCGACCGGGCAAATGGAAATTGCTGAAGTGCATCTCAAGCGTGAAAGACAGATATGGTCCGAGAACGACTATAGAGTTTTGTTTAGTTCTTTCGGGACAAATTACTCAAAGAAGGGCGTGAAAGAAAGAAAAGAATGAACGAGAGTGAGACTTTTCTTTTTTTGTTTTTAGTTCGCTTCTCTATGTTTGAGTTCGACCGGGCTAAATGAAAGAAGGAGCTCTCTCTTTTCATTCAATATTATATGATTATAGTAGCTCACGGGCGGCCTAGCTGGTTTGCTTTGAAGTCGCTTCTGAAGCACTTGCCTTTCGATCTTTGCAATCATAACTTCCGTTCTCAAAGAACAGATCAAAGTGAGAATTGGATTCTTTTCGAGCTCTATCTGCCATCAGCCAAGGGAAAGAGCGCAGAGAGTGTATTTTCAGCAAGGACTCATAGTTCGGGACCATTATTTCCATTCAAGTCAGATGAGTGAGGGACTTGTTTCGACCAGACCACTTCGTAGGCGCATGACAGACAGAGCCTCTTAGGCATTGAAGCCATGATAGACTAGACTAGACTAGACAAGTGGAGCATCATAAGAGCTTTGCAATCCGCAACAGCACTGCTACGCGAAATCTTTGCAATCCGACCTAATGAAGAGTAGTATGAAAATGCACATACAAATAGTGCACACCTTTTTATTCGGCCCTAATATAGTTAAATTGGACCAATCCTAGAGCGCAGGGTCGGCCCTGTATATATATTTGGCGAAAATGACAGGTGGGCTCTGAATACCTTTTTTTCTCTTTTCTCGTCCTCCCCTTCGTTGCCTTTACTTAGCGGCTAATCTCTATACCCACCCACCAGCGTCTCCAAGGCCCTGTATATATATTTGGCGCAGCGACTACGATTCCCAGGCTCCCTCACTTGGAAGCCGATATCACTACCTGCAAAACCTGCTATTCGACGCGCATCCCGGCTCTTCAAGACTATACCCACCTTTTCTTGCTCCTCCGCTCCTTCCTATCAGACTGATTCCTTGGTCGCGTACTCTTTCTAATAAGAAACTCAAGCTATTCTAAAGAGAGAACTGGCGGACCTATCCTTCCCTTGGGCACGCCAACCCACACCGACGCTGGCATGCAGGAATTGCAGAAATGAGTTTCGAAATGCAGAAATGGAGACTGAAATTCATTCTTCAAGACTGAAAGTTTAGAAATGAGACTTGACTCCGCACCTCGCTAGTCAAGAACTAAAGAGGGGATAATTGGGAGCCCTAGCGAACTTCTTTATTAACTAGCCTTACTTTGCGAGGTTCTCAACTCTCATGCCATTCTTCACTTGGCAGTTCCACGAGGAAAGCCGACGGTGAGGATCTTTATATAGGAGCGAATGAAACGATGCTTTGAATTCCAGTAGTTTCTGAATTCATTCTGACCCAAACGAAGCGAAGGTCCAACCTACTGGTCGAAGGGTCGAGAGTAAGTTGTCCGCCATGACTTCTTGAATAATTAATCTGGAGCGAGGTTCGAGCACAGCTTAAATAGTCAAGGCCCTTACTATATATTTGGTGCAATGACTTACTTCTTTATTCCAATATCTTTATTCCTATAGTCGGGGCATGTTTAGAAAGTCAAGCGGGTGGTCCTAGGAGGGCGGTACTTTATTTAAGCCAAGAATAGACCAGCTGAGTAAAGAAGAAAGAGCGGAATGAAGTCACTTAGCCCAGGTTCCGGGAATGAATCAACATCAAGTCAGTCTTCGGAGCGAGCCCATGAAAGAGCAGCGAACTCCATGCTGCCATCAACGGAGGCCCAACCCAATCTTAGGAGGCGGGATCGGTCCATGCATCACTCTTCCTCGGTAATATAAAGTTCCTCGCCCCAAAAATCTAGTCAATTTGCAGCAAGAACTCATTTCTGCATTCACAACTCAGAGCTCAGGCATCCATCTCTAGTCGGGCAGCTAGCGAGGGCATAATCTTTCCCCTTCGGTGCCTCTCTCCGCACCTCTCGTACTTCTTCATCGTGATTGATGACTCTGCCTTCCACCCCATCAACTAGACCTCCTTTGCTTCTGCCATCGATCGAGTACACGGCCGACCATATACCTCGCATTCATAAGAGGTTCTCTGGTTAGATAAGAGCTTCGATTGAAGCTAGGAGATTCAACGTATCGAGCTCCTACCCCGCAGCCCCACGTCACGTAATTTCTTGAAGGTTTTTTCAAGGAGCAAGCGTAGCCCTTTCTTACATTCCCAGATCGGCACTTCTTGAATAGTTGGCTGGGTCTAAATAAAGCACCTCTCTGGTTCACGGGCTCGCCTATCTTTCCTTGCCCAGTGAGTTGGCATTGCTCGGTGTAGGTGCCTCTGCTCCAAACATTCCTCTTTCTTACTATTGAGTCCTTCTTTCTTTGCAAATATATATACAGGGAGTTCGGAATCCAAGTCTAGTCTCCCTCTGCCCTTCAAGCCTATCATAGCGTGAACATGTCGCCATCTTGATGAAAGATCTTATCTTATATTATAGGCTGGCTTCTCTAACCTAATGCAGACATTTGAGACTGAAAGAGTGCTGCTTTCTCTTTTCATCAACTTCTCCATCCTGATAAAGAAAAAAGGGTCAATGAATCCCAACCAGAAGCAAGGAGTTCGATAGCGCTCCCTTTTCCTGGCAAGAGGAAATAGCGATTGATTGGTCCACGAAATGAGAAAGGTGAATCGGAGTCGTGTATGGGTATGACAAGGTTCATAGGGTCCAGGATAGCTTGTGTGTGTGTGTTTTTTTATGTATCTGCAACGGGGAAGGGATTCTCGTCTTGATCAGCATCTGGTGTCGATGAATACTGAAGTGCTAACCTGGGTCCAAAGCAGTCCTTTGCTATCCCTTGAGCGCTGGTGATACGTGGAGAGGTTGTGAATCGGGCTCCTAACTCCTAACAAGGATGGTATGCTCGCCTATAATCTGGAGAAGAAGATGAACTCCTTGCCTTTCCTTTATTACTTGAAGCGGGTTTCTTTGAATCTGGACTGGAATAGAAGAGAGAGAGAGAACCTCCCCAGGGGTATGTATGTGCGTCGAACGTATATTGATATGGCCCCTTCAATGGAATAATCATTCTACGGGGAGCATTTTTATACTAACAGCTCTTTTTTGCTTGCTTTTCTTACTTATACTCTGCATATGGGTTCAATCTGACCCATACATATAAGTTACGCCGAGGAACTGCTTGATTTTTGTCCCGGGCGAACCGAATTCATGGAAGAACCGGGTAGAGAAGACATAGGCAGCGGACAGGGAAGAGGTGCGCGTCTGGCGATACGTTCTTATTCATATGAATAGGAACCTCGACCCATCAACCCTTTCCTTACCCGACCAGTAGGAGGAACTTCATTGTGGCCCGCTGGAGCTCTGGAGCACTTGTTCCTCGATCTCGAGACCAATTGAGCAAGCTTATGCATCTGTTGATTTGGAATCTTGATTTCACTTGAAAAAAAGCTTAGATCTCAGTGAATTTGGCCCTATAAAAGAGAAGACTTGATATATTTCCGCTGTCCAACTTCTGCTTCGGATGCGTGGGATCTTTGAATACCATTTACTGAACTCGAGAGGGTCCTCTCTGTCTGCACACACACCCGACTTCTTCCTCTCCTCGTCCAATCGTGCCCGACATGCAATCTTAACTAGAAAGAAGCTCAACTCGAAATAGGATCAGCCTAGGCAGAGATTCTGGCTACACCATTTACCACCATACATTCCCTATACCGAATACGAGAAAGAAATCCCGGATTCGCTACTCCCAGTGGTAGAGACAGTCATCACTTGAACCCTAGCCTAGATAGACAAGACACCATCCCTTAAAGAAGTGCAGCTACCACGTATTCCATGAAGATTTCCAAGGCGATTAAACCCTCTAATTGAACCCATCTAAAGCCTCCAAGCATCATTCCTATCGCCATACTATCCATTCTCCATTCCAATGTCAGCAGGATACACATAAAGAATCAAGCCATTCATGCCCGATATGCCAATTTACTTCCGTTAAAGTGACCAGAGCAAGGAGCGAACGTCGACGCAAAGGAATGCAAGTCACGGTCAGGAGTGCAAGGAGCAGAACTTCAAAGAGTAGGAGTGCCTATGCGCTGCTATCTTCCATTTAAGTAAGTAAGCAAGCAAACCAATCCAATGAGAAAGATTCCTACGCTTTTTTCGCCCGGGATGAGCCATCAACAACCTTCTGTCCAACCAAACCATATAAGCTAAGCCCATCCTCGTATCGTAATACGAAGAAGATCCCATATCTTACGCTGAGTATCAAAACCAACAAAAGAAACCATCCCCAAATATAGAAGGAAAGGCCCTCTCAATCATTGCCTTCCCTTCTTCCGAGTCTCTTTTTGAATGTGATTCGCCCAACTCTAACTCTCTTCTACTCTGGCTGCTAGAGGTCTGTGCTGTCTTCCTACCAATAGAGGCGGATGCTGTCTTCATGGGCGGAGAGTTCTCTTTCTTGCTATCACTATGAGCTGAGCTTCTCTTCTTTGGTCTAGCACTGCCGAGATTCTCTATGCGGGCAGTTGTCTGGAAACGGTGCAAGGTGGGTGAGGAAAGAGGGATTCATCAATAGCAATTGCGATTGTCAGTGTGTCAGACAGAGAGTGTGCAGGATCATTAGTGGTGGAAGGAGTGGAAGGCTCTGAGATCTATGTTTAAGTGTCAGGTGCCCTATGAAGAGTGTGTTCATGGACGTGCCTTGGTGCGGTGTGTTCACGGCGAACAGGTATGATTCTGTAGAGATCCCCCGACTACCATATTGAAGTGAGAGCGGAATATCTTCTAATCTACCATAAAAAAGTCAGAGCGGAATGAGATCTTCCAATCCCCTATCTAGTTCAAGGGACGAGTGTAACGACGTGGCTCTCTTTCCTAGTGTGAGAGGCCTTACTATAATATAAGTTCCCCTAAAATATAGTCAATTATCCTGTATATATATTGGCGGGTGCAGTGTCCAAGTCACCAATTCTTATCTGAGGCGTGCAATGCTTCTTTCTTATGAGGATCTCTTCCACGTGAGCGAATAAAGAGGTGCTGCTGCATTTAGGTGAGTGAGGAGAGTGTGAGCTATTCCATTCCTACCTGGAGCTGGGCAGTTCTTTTCCTATTCCTAACTGGAGCTAGGCGGTGGCATGCGAGCTTTCTTCTTTCTTTATTTTATGAGAGAATTTCTGACTCGAGAGTTCCGGAAGTCAGGTTCTTGGGAGAGGGACGGTTTCTTGAGCCCGCGAGGATCAGGTTATTTCGGAGAGGGAAAGTCTCCTCAGCTGGCACTGGAGCTGTGGAGAGAAGGGATTGCGCTGCTAGCAGGAAGACTATGGAGGCGTAGCTGCTCATTCACAGGAAGGAGGGCACTCTGTTCAGGGGAGTAGAAGGACATTAATGACGATCACTATTGCATCGACGGTGACTAAGGCATCAAAAGGATAGTTGAGATGAAGCATATTTGAGAGCGGAGTGCAAGAAGGAGGACAGGCATCATTAACAATGTCTCTGGGTAGCGGTAGAAGCAGCACAGTGCAAGAAGGTGGAGCAAGGACTTAACGCATCTTGTTCTTGATCGCCAGTAGAATCAGAGTTTGTAGTGCATGAGTTCGATTGGGATGTTTAGGGGATCATCTTGCTATTAGCTATTATTTGGCTTCCTCGGTTCGCAGTCGGTAGAGTATCCAATCAGTTCTTTCTTGAAACCTTTCAAGCATCGGTGTAGGGAAATCAAAGTCATTCTTGCCGACACCCCACCCCCTATTCAGCCCATCCAATGAGTAGAACACTTGCATTCACTATAGTCGCTAGAGATTGTAGGTAGAGCGCAGCACCCGACCTCTTGTATAAGAAGTCAGGACAGATCACCTGACTCGCCACATAAGAAGATATGATCAAGGAGCAAAGGAAGATCTCATCTTTATCGGTCGAGGTCTATAGCAGGAAGAAGCTGGTGATGCGCGCTAGCTGGTAGTTACGTACCTTTATGTAGAGACTCTGATACGATAAAGAAAGAGATGAGTCCTGCCAATGATTCAAAGCCTAATTGCCCAGTGTGATCAAGGGCACCTCCTCCTAGCAAAAGAATGGCAGGTGCGGGGCTGACAAATCGAACCTAGCCATGGCGCCATATGGGACGCAGCACTTTCCTCAAACGGTTCCAGTGAGTCTTGAGCAAAGCTTGAGGCGAGCGAAGATAGGTTATCAGAGCCCTTGAGAGTGTAGGCCAGGACTGAGACAGCGACTCTCGTGCACAGGGGAAGAACTCATGGCACATGATAAGAACTCTCGTCGTTCGCTCCATAGTAGACAGTCATAGATTAACTCCAAGTCTCAGACAATGCCATGTCTCTCCGAACTGCTAATTATCAGCTGGACATAGCCTCGGAAGCAGTAGAGGCAGAGCAGCACTTCTAGCATGGTCAGGTAGATAAGATAGCTTCCAATCATTCCTGCGATTGCATTCTTCCGCTCCGCGCCTCTGAATCTTTCCTCTTTCCTACCGCGCTAGGGATTGCTAAGTGCAAGCAAGTGTGTAACTATACTCTGATTCTGTGCCACTAATGAGAGTCAGTTTTTTTTTCAGTAGAGAAGGAATAGCTAAGCCTGCGCTATTCTATAGACTGCGAGATGTGCGACGCCAGTCTTCTTAATCAGAGCTTTTTTTCATTCCCGGCAGTGGACTCTCCAATGGTTGGGCATTCGAGAGCTCAATTGTTTGAGTGTTGTTGACAGCGCATTAGCCTTTCTGGTCTTCGATGAGGAAAAGGAGGTAGATCAGGGATCGGAGTACAAGGAGCGACTGAAAGGAGCGTGGGTGGACACCTATCAGGTCTTACACATTTCCGAGGGCGAGAACTCTTGGAAAGGGAAGAATTCAAACGGGGAGAACAAAGAAAGCTAACCAGTAGGATCCGCTAGAGATTCAAGTTCATTGAGTTCAGTCCCGGGAACCAGCTAAAGGCAGCCTTCGGAACTGGAAAAATCAAACTTTCCTGCATTAGAATGGAAAGATCTTCGTAGCGGCCCAGCTTGAATAAGTCTAGTTCAGTTTCAGGTGACGAGTCAGGTTCAGAAGCTGAGTTAGTGGGCTTTTGAGTATTGTATAGCATAGCGGTCAGGGCCTACTTCTTTCTACTATTACGCCTCCAGGAAAGTAGGAGGCGAGACCGACTAGACTAGAGGCCAAGGTTCTTGGAAGAAGGGATTAGAGTAGAGAGAGAAGATAATAGTAAGCTCATTCATTCTCTTTTCTCCACTACTTCTTTATTTATAAGCTTTGATGCGGTAGAAAGGGAGACCCCTTCACAGAGCGCAGAAAGAAGGATCACTAATATGCGTGAGGACATGGCATGCCGAGCCTCTTCTGTCCCCTCCACACTGGAAGAGTAGAAAGATCGTACTCAGGTTCAAATCTCAGTCCCCTTGCCCAACTCTTATCTCATTGCGCTAGGAAAAGAGACGGTCAAGGAATGATCCAGTATGCACAGTAGCAGTTAACTGAGTGCCTAGGAGCCACGACGACCCTTTCCTATCTGCCCTGCCTGTGTCCGAGTTCAATGAGAGTAGTGCGCGGCCAACTACACTTAAGAAAGAAAGCTCAACATACTATAATGAAAGTCCTGTGAGAAGGTGCGGAGCGAAAGAGAACCAGGAAGTAGAGTGAAAGTCAGGGAACGATAGGACTTAAGGAAAGGAATCCCGAAGACCATCATCCAGAGGTAGGTAAAGAGAGGAAGAGGCTCCTTATCCAACTCCGAGCATGTACAGTCTCATTTCTAAGTCGGGAATTGCAACCTTCTATTCAGAATGGGAATCTTTCTTAGGGCAACTACTTGTACTCTTTCTGTTCGAGCCAATCCAAGAGCGTATCCGACATGGGAATTTCCGTAGGAAGAGTGCTCGGAGGTCAGGGTGGCAGTGTCTGTCTTTGTACTCGACTCGCAATAGCGGAGAGGCTCACTACCTATGACTGAGAGAAATCCAATCCTCTGGTCGGCACGACCTACCTTTGTTGAAAGAGTTCATATTCCTTAACTAACCTCTTGAAGAGCCTACGAGGCGTCGTTTCACTCGCTCCTTTTACGCACTCTTTGCGTATTCCTCAATTTACGGGTGAGAGATTCCCAAGCAAGGCTAGCCTGGTCCGCATCCGAGAGTAGTGACGGAATTGAGTACTGCTTCGTTGGGGTCTCTTTCTTTATCTGACTCTGGCCCGGTTCTCCATCCAACTACGGATTCAGACTGGGAAGAATAGTTCGGGCAAAAAGAAAGGCATGAACCATCCTAGCAAGTGCTCCTTCTTAGAAGAGGAGTAGGGCTTGTGACACATGCGCTGGATTTGGTCAGCTACTCTTTCTAACTCCACAGAAGATAGGTGGTACGGACCCCTCTATGCTCATAGCAGATAAATAAGGAAATGGCTACGAATAGTTCTTTCCTTAGTCACTACCACTACTACTTCTTATTAAAGAAGGAAGCGGCCTTACTATATATTATTAATAGAATAGAATCAGAATCCCTATCTTACTAATTGGATTAGCTAGAGCGGAGTGAGGAGTTCTTATCCCTCATATGAATCGGAACCAGACCTATTGAGCCTCAATAAGAGCGAGAATGATAAGGACGGGGACGGGGTAGGAAATCCTCCT
>NW_027430349.1:0-3684 GCF_044706935.1 Curcuma longa | reverse complement strand
TTGTTAAGACTGGTACATTTGCTAGAGGAGGGTGAATAGCAACACTTTGCTCTTGCTTGTAAAATCATTAGCAGAAGCACAAAAACAAAAGCAAGACAAAAAGGTCATCAACGCTAACCCGTTCGATTTACTTGGTATCCACCTCTACGAGGTGACTAATCCAAGGATCCACACACACAACCGATGTTTCCACTATGAAGAACTCTCCTTCTCAAAGCATTCTTCGAAGGCGGAGAAACCTTTACAGACAATCTCTTCCTCTTACAGAAATGAGTAGTGAAGGTTTAAGGAGGAGAATGAAAGACAAAGCTTGAAGATTGTAGAGAGATGAGAGAATTTAGAACTGTCTTCTTCAATCTTGAATTTGTATTTTTATATTTTTCACGTACATCAGTCGACTGCTCCAAGGGCCAGTCGACTGATGGGCTTCAACGGCTACTGTAGATTCGTTATTTCTTCAGCTGTCACCCTAATGGCAGTCTATCGATTGATTGCTCCAGTCGACTGTCCACTCGACTGATCTTTCTGTTTAGTCAGTCAACTAATAATACCAATCGACTGATGCCAAAGTCTCTATGTGTGCTTCTGATCAAGACATTAGTCGACTGATGGCAGTATCCAGTCGACTGAACAAGCTGAAAATCTCCTTTTAGCTTCCTTCTTCAACCCTTAGCCTTGACTCAAGCATTCAAACATCTTCCATAAGCCTTGTGCCCTTCCTTGCACTAGCTTGAGACGTTTCCCTCAGCTTTATCATGCTAAGTCTCCTTTACCAAGAGGTCGCACCTCACTTGCCAAGACTCCGGAACTTACCTTTACCAAGAGGTCGCGCCTCTAGGACTTCATCCTTTGCCAAGAGGTCTAATAGAGCCCACACTAGTGTGTCATGAATGAACCTCAAATTAGAATTTATAATCGAAAACCCTTAGCTCACAAACAAATGTAATACAGGGGCCACGAGTCGTATTTTCCAAGGACTAGTAGAGAGTTTATCTGAATCAAGCTAAGATGTCGTTATTTTTGGGTTTTTCTATGTAAATGGGGGTTTTGGTTTTTCAAATGAAATGTAATCAAAATTCAATGTATCAATGAAAAATGCATGAAACCAAGCAATAAAACCTAATTACCAATCTAACCTAAATATGCAAAACAATTCGAAGTTAAGCAATAACACCTAAACTAGCTAGCATTGGAATTTAACATCCCTAATTATGAAATGCAAGAATCGAATTCCTCAGATTGTAGGAAGTCACAACCAAAAGCTAAAGAACCCTAATGCACAGTAACTGAATGCAATGCAATTGACTAAATGCAAGATAACAATTTAATCTATGTAACCAAATGTAATTAACTAACAGTCATAAAACTAATTGATTTAGCAATCTGATACAAAACCTATTAAAATCTAATACGGAACAGTGCTTCCGTAGAGTTTCAGTTAAGATTCAGGGAATTCAAAGGTTCAGTAATTGAAGTTTAAGAACTTAAGGCTAAAGAAATTGGAATTCAACTAAAAGCTAAAGCATTAACTAGTAAACCGAATTCATGAGTTTTGATCAGGATACAAACAGAAAATAGAATTGCAGAAACAAGAACAGAAACATAAACAAAAATGCAGAAAAACTTCAGATAACCGATCTTCAGATTTTCCCTTCCTCTCTTTCTCCTTCTTGCTGTCACACAAGCTCTGATCAAAGATCAGAAATCCCTAAATATGATCACGTAGCTTAGCTCAATATGGGTGAAATCGGATCTGAACAAACAAACACAAGAAACCCTTTCGCGCTGGAATGAACAGAGCAGATCCACTGTAAACCGGAGATTTGTTATCAATCCTTGAAACCGAACTTGATCGCCCTTGATTTTGTCTCAGAAATAACCCAGAGAACTCAAAGAACCCCTTCAATTCCTCTGGATCACCCTAATTTTCTTAGATTTCAGAATTGAATCAAAACTCGCGGCGGAGGTAAACCAACTGAAGAAACCCTCATCCAGCAGATCTTCCTTCGAAATTTTAGTCAAACATTGCTAGAAATCTTCCTTAGAGATCAGGAAATCAATTGAAAGGGAAGAACTTCAAGATTCGACTGCGCGAGATCGAGAACAAAGGAAGAAGACGACGAACAGAACTAAGCTACAGTGCCCGCGATTTTGGCACTGTTCATTCCTCTTTATAACGGAGATTTGAATGTAGGCCGGTTCGGTACTGTTTGAACCGGGTTCAGCCTTGATTTAGCACCGGTTCAGCCTTGATTTGATCTGGTTCAGCTCCAATTTGACTCCGGTTCAACTCCAATCAACTTGAATCTTGATCATGAAGTTTGGTTCAAAAGAATTTGACTTGACTCGGTCCCAATTGGCTCGATCATGACTCCACTTGAGTCCTACAAAGAATTAAGCTCAATTAATATCAAATTAACCATCAAAATTACAAAAATTAAATCAATCATCCAAAAATACATCATACCACAAATACAATCCAATTATGTTGATTAAACATATAATTGTCCACACTAAAATCCAAAATGAATCAACAAAATACCATAAAATCCTAGTTCATCAAAGCCGCGCCTCTGGAACTTCACCAAATGCCAAGACTTCATTCCTGGACTTTCCTGTGAACTCAAGTCACAAATGTTAGATCACAAACATTGCCTAACTTAAACTCATTTAGCCAAACATTACTTGGGACAAAATTGCACCAACAATATCCCCTTTTTTGATGTTTGACAAAAATCATTTAAGTTAGGTCTTTAATACATTATGTATAACATCACAATAAATAATTTTCAGTTATAATGCTTTAATCATAATTAATAGGCATGAATAACCACCATAAAAGCTAATCAGATTTAATAAGCATGAATAACCATCATAAAAGCATGAATAACCACCATAAAAGCCTAACTTTACCAATTTATTCTCCCCCTTTTTTGACATACAGCAAAAAGCAATGGTAAACAACAAGGAAGATATAAACAAGTAAAAGAATTTCAAGAGGAAGCATTAATATGACAGTAATTAATACCTTCTCCCCCTTAACACTTACTCCTCCTTTGTTCAAGCACCAATAATATAGTTTATAAGTTTTGAGCACTTATTTGAACAAGGAATAGAGTAAACATAAACGAATAGTTGGCAAAGAAGGGTCAATTTTCAAAGAAAACTTGCCAAAACCTTGAAAACAGGGTTATCAGTCGGCTGGTAACTGTCTTAGTCGACTGCTGCCTTAAATTTATGTTTTCAGATCCAATTTTGAAAAAGCATAACTAATTCAGTTAGATTAAAAAAATTATGAAATTTGACACTATGATTAATCAACCCATAAGAAATTAGGGAAAAATAGTTTCATAGGATTTTCATTATTAAAATATCATTTTGATACTATGTATCATAAGTTGAAAACTTTGAGTCAATGTATCATGGAAGAAGAAAGTCAATAGATACCAATCTATTTCATAGTTTAAAATGCATAGGACATAATAAGAAACATGTGGAAACACTCAAAATTTTGAAACTTTTCATAATTTCATTTCACCAATTTGAAAATAAAAACTCCCCCTAAATACAAGACATATCATCAAGCAAATTTATCACAGAAGTAGCATCATAAACTAAAGTAAATGATATTAATATTACAGCAACATCAGTTATATAAAAAAAACATGAAATATCCATCAGTCA
>NW_027430348.1:0-1773 GCF_044706935.1 Curcuma longa | reverse complement strand
AGCCCCAAGAAGATAAATAGCCCCTTTGGCGTAGACTAACTGCCTCTTAATCCCGATATAATAACAAACACATGTACTTAGTATATCGTCTTTAATTCATCAAAGGGGGAGGTCTAGATCGATAGATCAAAAGGCCCGATGAGTTGGGAAGTAGTATTATGTACATGGTGTGTTGTTGATTATAGAAGGAATCTGTATCCTATAATCTAGGTGATGATGTCCCCTTGAGGAGCTCATAAGGATTATCATGTAAACCCTGCAGGTGGACGTTGTCCGCATGATAATAAGGTTGAGTGGTACTACTCTTGGATTAGATGTCGATTAAATTACAAGTTGTCAGTAACTCATTTTAATTGACGGACATACGATATCTTAAACACAGGGAGACAAATGTACTGATAGTAAGAAGGAGCCCATATTGTAATATGGGATTGGTGCAGTAGTTCGATAATAACTCTTTAGTGGCATGAGTTATTATTGATAAACTAAGGTTGTGTGTTCGGGACGAACACGGGAAGCCTTAGCTCATCAGAAGGCCAAAACCAATTCCTCCTCTAGCTCCCTGTTGTAGCCTCTGGGAATCCTCAAGTCCACCTTGGAAGAATTCGTGAAGAAACCAGGCATTCGAGCTCATGCAAGGAGGTGTAATCGATCAGCTGATCGATTACACACCTTGGTAATCGATCAGCTGATCGATTACCAAGCCTCTAAGCAGAACGATTAGTAATTGATCAGCTGATCGATTACCAGGCCTGTAATCGATCAGTTGATCGATTACTAGGCATGGTAATCAATCGGGTGATCGATTACATGTGTTAATGAGAAAAAGTTACGGAGTTTTATCGATTCCTTGATCGATTAAAGGTCGCGGGATCGAATTGGAAACTTCTGAAATTATTGCCGTTTTCTCCGATTTGATTGAATCAAATCATACCATGTTTATGGAACAATTATACCATGTTTGTGGCTCTAATTATATCATAAATAATGAAATAAAAGGCTCTAAAAGAAGGGGACAAGGCTTGGTTTGTAGACACACAATAAATCCTCGGGTTGGTGGTCGAGAACCTCTCGGCAAGCCAGCTTCCCCTTCTTCTTCTTCTCTTTCTCCAAGCAAAGGGAAGGAAGTTTTAGCAAGCCATCGGAGGAGAATTCTGACATGGAGGAAGAAAATTCTCGAAGAATCGTTGCCCACACAACGTTCGAGAAGAGGAGAGGAATACAACAGAAGATCAAGAGGTCTTCGGGTACAAACTTCGTCCTTCCGAAACATCGGAAGAAAGGTATAATTTAATGTTTCCGCTTTAATTAATTTATACTTTTATATTGGATCCTGTAAACCAAACACAAGAGCCTAACGATCTAAACGCGTCGGGAAACATGAGACCGTTTCGGAAAAATTTTTGTTCTGATAGAATCTATCGAAACGGTTTTTTCGAGAATAACCCATCAATTCTAATGTTACATAGGTTGGTTTGAGATGATTCTAGATAGCCTGGTTCAAGGCTTTCCTCCTGTCACGAGGCGCCCCAGAATACTACTAGATTCCTATCCCTTGTCACAGGGTATCCCTTTTAGAGACCTCTCCCCAACACTAAGCAACCGTTAGTTATCCCTTATGGTGGTTTACCACTATGTAGGAATCACCTCGGAAGGTCCGGTTAAGGCTTTCCTCTAGTCACGAGGCGCCCCGGGTATGTTGGCGATCTGAATCTTCGTTCTGCGATCCGGATTCTATCCGCCCCGAAGAGCATAGAACCCCACAGAACAAAA
>NW_027430347.1:0-10511 GCF_044706935.1 Curcuma longa | reverse complement strand
GTAGCACTTCATCTCAGTCTTACCGGTTGACGATGGCTTGGTTTTGTTGACGACCTTTTTAATTTCTGATCGTCTAATTCTATGCTTCTTCCGGAACATCTTTCGGATGAGGTTCACGAGTTCTGAGGTGACTTCATTGTTCGCCTCAGATTCTAAGGATTCCGAGTCCTCCTGCACCTTTTTCTTCGTTCTTCGTTCTTGCTCGGTACCTGCAATTAAGGCTATACCCTTCTCCTACACTTCCGTATTAGATTGCTCATGTAGTTCAAATTCGAAAAATAAATCATCGAGCTTTATCTTAGAAAGATCCCGAGAAACTTTGTAAGCATCCACCATGGATGCCCACAGTGTGTTTCTCGGAAATGCTTTCAAAGCATACCTGATTATGTCGCAGTTCTCCACCTTCTATCCGATTGCGTGTAGCCCGTTGAGTAGATCTTGAATCCTCGCGTGTAGGCCACTCGCAGTTTCTCCTTCTAGCAAATGAATGTTATATAGTTTATTAAATAACAAATCCCTTTTACTTACCTTGGTGTCGGAAGTTCCTTCGTGAAGCTCGATTAGCTTCGTCCACAGATCTTCTACACTGCTGAATGGTCTGATGCGGTTCAGTTCCTCCTTTGTTAGTCCACACTGGAGGGCCTGTGTCGCTTTTGCGTCTGCTTCTATCTTCTTCCGAGTAGAAGCGTCCCAGCACTCGCAAGATTGTGGAGTTCCATCACTATCAGACGGGATTGTGAATCCGGTCTGTATGATGATCCACATCTCCACCTGAATTTTCAGGTGACATTCCATCCTACTTTTCTAGTAGGGGAAGTCATCTCCAGAAAATAGGGGAGGTCTTACAGTGCTGAACCCTTCTTGAAGGGCCATTACTCTAGCACACACGAAAGATATACAAAACAAGTTCCAAGACTTGGTCTTGGATAAGTAGTGCAGAAAGAAAAGAATTTTAAAAAATAAATTTTGAAAAATGATCAAAAATCCCCTCGATCAGTGGTTGCACTGGATTCGAGGACCCCGCTCTGATACCAATTGTAGGATCGATAGAGATGCGCTAGAGGGGGGGTGAATAGCACGTTATCGCTTTCAACCGATTTTCGATAATAAAAACTTACGGAAGCTTAAAGTATTGCGAAAGCTCAAGACAAGTACAAAAACAAGAGAAAGAAGAAGAAAACACACAGACACGGTTCTTTTACTTGGTTCACAGCCCAAGGCTACTACTCCAAGGCCCACGGTCTTCGACCGTTACCTGCGAGCAATCAACTACTAGGACTTGTTCCTCACGGACACAAGTCGATCGATTACAAAAACAAATTTGATAACAATATTAAGAATTTATAGTAGAATTACTTTTTACCAAAAAAACTTCTGTCGAATCGTCATTTCTTTGCGAACTCGGGGTAGTGACGGCTCTAGGATTGCACAGGGATGCTTGGAGCGTCGATGTCTCAATAGAGTGATGTGGGAATCGTTGGAATTGTTGCTTCTGGCTGCTGGTCGAACTGCTCTTTCATACAGGACTCAAGTCGACTCAACTCCAAGTTCAAGTCGACTTTAGCTCAGCTCCGATCCTGTTCCTCCGCTGCCATTGTGTACTAAGGTCGACTCGAGCCTCGACTCATGTCGACTCTAGTCCGACGTGGAGCCTTCCGAATAACTTTTTCTCTCTGCTGCGTTATCTGGCAATCAGGTCAACTCGAGTGACATCTCAAATCGACTCTAGTCTGACGTGAAATTTGCTGATAAGATTTGATGCGCCAAGTCGACTCCAACGTCATCTCCAGTCGACTCGAGTCTCGCGTGGAAAACTCCTGAACTGCACTAACGTCCGAGGCTGCTGACCAGACTCAAGTCGACTCCAACAGTATTTTTTGGATAGTTTTGCTCGGAGTCTGCGTTGTTCAGTTTTTCCAATCCTACATAAGACGTTAGCCAAAATAACATGCAAATTTAATTTTTTTAGAGTCAGTTCCTAGAATTGTCTCTTGGTCTTAACTTTAGGTCTCCAGTGAGACCCTGGGTTAGATAGACGCCTACTGTTCTCCTTGGGAACGTGTCCTGACCCACTCCTCTCAGAAGAATTTACCTTTTGCCAGCTGAGTCCTCTTGACTCGTTGGACTTTTGCTCGACTCTGTCCGCAGCTCCCAGGATTTGTGTTGCGGCTTGGTCCTCCTGACCAGCCCAGACTTCTAATGTGACTCGATCCTTCAGATTAGCCCAGACTTCTAATGTGCCTCGATCCTTCAGATTAGCCAAGACTTTTGCTGCGACTCGGTCCTCCTGACCAGTCCAGACTTCTTGCTGCGATCAGTCCTTCAGACCAGCCAAGACTTCACCTGGTGCTTTGACTCTGCCAAGTCTTCATGCTGATTCTCCAGATTAGGACTTTTCAGTGCCTAGCTTCCACTAGGACTTTGCTCAAACCTGTGCTCCCTGCACACTTGGATCAACATAGTTAGCTCAACAACACACTTAACTTGAACCTAGTGCCATTTATCAAAACTAATGTTCAATCATCTGGTGCTCCCTGCACCAACAACTGTGTTGCTCTTGCATCAGTAAATAGTAAAAAATAAGTTTGGAGATGCGGACGGGGCACTAAACGATGTCGGATGGGGCTGAAAGAGGGCCAATATGGGTTTTACCCGTTACCAAATCAAGGTCTATGAAAGACCTTCAAAATGCATCCGACTGTGTCTCGTTCTGATTCTCGAATCAAAAGTCCAACCCGTTGAAGTTCGACTCCTCATATGTTGACTCTACATCAGTAAATAGTAAAAAATAAGTTCAGAGATATAGATGGAGCACTAAATGATGTCGGATGGGGTCGAAAGTGGGTTGATACGGGTTTTACCAGGTACCAAGTAAAGGTCTCTGAAAGAACTTCGAAATGCATCTAATCGTGCCTCGTTCTGATTCTTGAGTCAAAAGTTATGACCCGTTGAAGTTCGACTCCTCATGTGTTGCCCCTGCATCAGTAAATAGTAAAAAAGAGTTTGGAGATGCGGACGGAGTACTAAATGATGTCGGATGGGTCTGAAAGTAGGCTGCTATGGGTTTTACTCGGTACCAAATAAAGATCTCTGAAAGAGTTTCAAAATGCATCTGACTGTGCCTCGTTCTGATTCCTAAGTCAAAAGTTATGACCTGTTGAAGTTCGACTCCTCATGTATTGCCCCTGCATCAGTAAATAGTAAAAAATAAGTTCAGAGTTGCGGATGGAGAACTAAACGATGTCGGATGGGGCCGAAAATTAGCTGATATGGATTTTACCCGATAGCAAATAAAGATCTCTAAAAGAGATTCGAAACGCATCCGATCGTAGTTCGTTCTGATTCCCAAGTCAAAAGTTATGACCTGTTGAAGTTCGACTCGTGTGTTTCCCCCGCATCAGTAAATAGTAAAAATTAAGTTTAGAGATGCGGACGGGGCACTAAACAATATCAGATAAGGCCGAAACTGGGTCGGTACAGGTTTTACATGCTACTGAATAAAGGTCTCTGAAAGAGCTTCAAAATGCATCCACCGTGCCTCGTTCTGATTCCCGAGTCAAAAGTTATGAACTGTTGAAGTTCGACTCCTCATGTGTTGCCTGTGCATTAGTAAAAGTAAAAAATAAGTTTGGAGATATGGACGGAGCACTAAACGATATCGGATGGGGCCCGAAGTGGGTTGGTATTGGTTTTATTCGATATCAAAAAAAGGTCTCTGAAAGAGCTTCGAAACGCATCCGACCGTGCTTTGTTCTGATTCCTAAGTCAAAAGTTATGACCCGTTGAAATTCGACTCCTCATGTGTTGCCCCTTCGTTGAAGATCGACTCCTCATGTGTTGCCCTGTATCAGTAAATAGTAAAAAATAAGTTCAGAGATGCGGACGAAACACTAAACGATGTCGGATGGTGCCGAAAGTGGGTCGGTACGGGTTTTACTTGGTATCAAATAAAGGTGTCTAAAAGATCTTTGAAACGCATCCAACCGTGCCTTGTTCTGATTTTTGAGTCAAAAGTTACGACCCGTTGAAGTTCGACTCCTCATGTGTTGCCCCTACATCAGTAAATAGTAAAAAATAAGTTCAGAGATACAGACGGAGAACTAAACGATATTGGATTGGGCCGAAAGTAGGCCGGTATGAGTTTTACCCGGTACCGAATAAATGTCTCTGAAAGAGCTTTGAAACGCATCCGACCATGCCTCGTTCTGATTCCCGAGTCAAAAGTTATGATCCGTTGAAATTCGACTTCTAATGTGTTGCTCCTGCATCAGTAAAAAATAAGTTTAAAGATGAGGATGAAGCACTAAACGATATTGGATGGGGCCGAAAGTTATTCGGTATGGGTTTTACCCAGTAGCAAATAAAGATCTCTGAAAGAGCTTTGAAACGCATCCGACCATGTCTCGTTCTGATTCCCGAGTCAAAAGTTATGATCCGTTGAAATTCGACTCCTAATGTGTTGCTCCTGCATCAGTAAATAGTAAAAAATAAGTTTAAAAATGAGGATGAAACACTAAACGATATCGGATGGGGCCGAAAGTTAATCGATATGGGTTTTACCCAGTAGCAAATAAAGATCTCTGAAAGAGCTTTGAAACACATCCGACCATGCCTCGTTCTTATTCCCGAGTCAAAAGTTATGATCCGTTGAAATTCGACTCCTAATGTGTTGCTCCTGCATCAGTAAATAGTAAAAAATAAGTTTAAAAATGAGGATGAAGCACTAAACGATATCGGATGGGGCCAAAAGTTTACCGATATGGGTTTTATCCAGTAGCAAATAAAGATCTCTAAAAGAGCTTCGAAACAGATTCGACCGTGCCTCGTTCTAATTCCCGAGTTAAAAGTTATGACCCGTTGAAGTTCGATTCCTCACGTATTGCCACCGCATCAGTAAATAATAAAAAATAAGTTCAGAGATACGGACGGAGCAATAAACGATGTTGGATGGGGTCGAAAGTGGCCCGGTACAGGTTTTACCCGGTACCGAATAAAGGTCTCTAGAAGAGCATTGAAACGCATCTGACCGTACCTCATTCTGATTCCCGAGTCAAAAGTTACAACTCGCTGAAGTTCGACTCCTCATGTGTTGCCCCTGCATCAGTAAATAGTAAAAAATAAGTTTGAAGATGTGGACGGAGCACTAATCGATGTCGGATGGAGCCGAAAGTGGGCCGGTACGGATTTTACTTGGTACCGAATAAATGTCTCTGAAAGAGCTTTGAAATGCATCCGACCGTGACTTATTCTGATTCCTGAGTCAAAAGTTACAATCAGTTGAAGTTCGACTTCTCATGTGTTGCACTTGCATCAGTAAATAGTAAAACATAAGTTCGAAGATGCGGTTGGAAAACTAAACGATGTCAGATAGGACCGAAAGTTAGTCGATATGGGTTTTACCCAGTAGCAAATAAAGGTCTCTAAAAGAGCTTCGAAACGCATCCGACCGTACCTCGTTCTGATTCCCGAGTCAAAAGTTATGACCTGTTGAATTTCGACTCCGCATGTGTTTCCCCCGCATCAGTAAATAGTAAAAAATAAGTTTGGAGATGCGGACGGAGCATTAAATAATGTCGGATGGGGTCAAAAGTGGGTCGGTACGGGATTTACTCAGTACCAAAGAAAGGTCTTTGAAAGAGTTTCAAAACGCATCTGACTGTGCCTCATTCTAATTCTCGAGCCAAAAATTACGACCAGTTGAAGTTCGACTCCTCATGTGTTGCCCCTGCATCAGTAAATAGTAAAAAATAAGTTTAGAGATGCGGACGGAGCACTAAACAATGTTGAATGGGGTCGAAAGCGGGCTGGTATGAGTTTTACTCAATACCGAATTAAGGTCTCTAAAAGAGTTTCCAAACGCATCCGACTGTACCTCCTTCTGATTCTCGAGTCAAAAGTTATGACCCGTTGAAGTTCGACTCCTCATGTGTTGCCCCTGCATCAGTAAAAGTAAAAAATAACTTCAGAGATACAGACGGAGCACTAAACGATGTCGGATGTGGCCCAAAGTGGGCTGGAACGGGTTTTACCCAGAGCCGAATAAAGTTCTCTGAAAGTGCTTTGAAACGCATCCGATCGTGCCTCCTTCTGATTCCCAAGTCAAAAGTTATGATCCGTTGAAGTTCGACTCTTCATGTGTTGCCCCTGTTGGGTTGCAATGGTGCAAACATAGTCCCACATCTAAAGTACATGGAAAAGATCATGGGGTTAAAAGGATGGAAAGTATCTCCATTGGTATGAGGCCTTTTGGGAAGAGCCCTAGAACAAAGTCATGAGGGCTTAGGCTCAAAGTGGACAATATCATACCATTGTGGAGATATTTTAATTCCATCGGTACTAATAAGTGGTATCAGAGCGAGACCGCTCTTCACCGGACTAACCGCCGGATGAGCCATAATCCAGAGATCTAACCATGTGGTTTGAACCTTAAAACAAAGGAAGTGGGTGCTCCCGTGTCTGAATGAAGAGGACCAGACACCAGGTGAGAAGTTCTAGTAGGTCGGGTGGATCGAGGGGCAAAAAGTCCTAGTAGGTCGGGTGGACCGAGGGGCAAAAGTCCTGGTGGGTCGAGGATTCAGACATCAAAAAATGACGTTGAGGGGGGCCTGTGGTCCTTTGTTTGAGGGGGTGATTGTTGGGTTGCAATGGTACAAACATAGTCCCACATCTAAAGTACATGGAAAAGATCAGGGTTTCCCCTTCATCAGTAAATAGTAAAAAATAAGTTCAGAGATGCGGATAGAGTACTAAACAATGTCGAATGGGGTCGAAAGAAGGCCGGTATGGGTTTTACCAGATGCCAAATTAAGGTCTATGAAAGAGCTTTGAAACGCATCCGACCGTGCTTCGTTCTGATTCCTCATCCGACCCATTGAAATTCGACTCCTCATTTGTTGCCCCTGCATCAGCAAATAGTAAAAAATAAGTTCGAAGATCCAGACGGAGCACTAAACGATGTCGAATGGGGCCGAAAGTGGGCCAGTATGAGTTTTCCCCGATACCGAATAAAGTTCTCTGAAAGAGCTTCGAAATGCATTCGACCATGCCTCGTTCTGATACCCAAGTCAAAAGTTACGACCCATTGAAGTTTGACTCCTCATGTGTTGCCTCTGCATCAGTAAATAGTAAAAAAATAAGTTTGGAGATACGGACGGAGCACTAAATGATGTCGGATGGGGCCGAAATTAGGTCGGTACGGCTTTTACTCGGTATCAAATAAAGGTATCTGAAAGAGATTTGAAACGCATCCGATCATGTCTCGTTTTGATTACCGAGTCAAAAGTTACGACCCATTGAAGTTCGACTCCTCATGTGTCGCCCCTGCATAAGAAAATAGTAAAAAATCAGTTCAGAGATACGGACGAAGAACTAAACGATGTCGGATGGGGCCAAAAGAAGGCTGGTACAGGTTTTACAATATGCAGAATTAAGGTCAATGAAAGATCTTCAAAACACATCCGACCGTGCCTCGTTCTGATTCCTGAGTCAAATGTTATAACCCGTTGAAGTTCGACTCCTCATATGTTGCCCCTGCATTAGTAAATAGTACAAAATAAGTTCAAAGATGCGGACGGATCACTAAACGATATCGGATGGGGCTAAAACTAGCCCAGTACGGGTTTTATCCAGTATCAAATAAAGGACTCTGAAAGAGCTTCGAAACGCATCCGACCGTGACTCATTTTGATTCCCGATTCAAAAGTTACAATCCGTTGAAGTTAGACTCCTCATGTGTCGCCCCTGCATCAGTAAATAGTATAAAATAAGTTCAGAGATGCGGACAGAGAACTAAACGATGTCAGATGGCGCCGAAAGACGGCTCGATCGGTATGGGTTTTACTCGGTACCAAATTAAGGTCTATGAAAGTGCTTCGAAACGCATCCGATCGTGCCTTGTTCTGATTCCCGAGCCAAAAGTTACAATCCGTTGAAGTTCGACTCCTCATGTGTTGCCTCTGCATCTGTAAATAGTAAAAAATAAGTTCAGAGATATAGAAGGAGCACTAAACGATGTCGGATGGGGCTGGTACGGGGTTTACCCTATATCGAATAAAGGACTCTGAAAGAACTTCGAAACGCTTCAGACCGTGTCTTGTTCTAATTCTCTAGTCAAAAGTTATGATCCGTTGAAGTTTGACTCCTCATGTGTTGCCCCTGCATTAGTAAATAATAAAAAAATAAGTTTAGAGATGCGGACGGAGTACTAAACGATGTCAGATGGCGCCAAAAGAGGGCCAGTACGGGTATTATCCAATACAGAATTAAGGTCTATGAAAGAGCTTCGAAACGCATTCGACCATGCCTCGTTCTGATTCCCGAGTCAAAAGTTATGACACGTTGAAGTTCGCCTCCTCATGTGGTGCCCCTGCATCAGTAAATAGTAAAAAATAAGTTCGGAGATGCGGACAGAGCACTAAATAATGTCGGATGGGGCTGAAAGAGGGCCGGTACGGGTTTTACCCTGTACCGAATTAGGGTCTATGAAAGAGCTTCGAAACGCATCCGACCATGTCTCGTTCTGATTCTGGAGTAAAAAGTTATAACCCGTTGAATTCGACTACTCATGTGTTACCCTTGAATCAGTAAATAGTAAAAAATAAATTTGAAAATACGGACGGAGCACTAAACGATATCGGATGGGGCCGAAACTGGGCCGGTACAGGTTTTACCCGATATCGAATAAAGGTCTTTGAAAGAGCTTCGTAACACATCCGACCATGCCTCATTCTGATTCCCGAGCCAAAACATACGACCCGTTGAAGTTCGACTCCTCATGTGTTACCCCTGCATCAATAAATAGTAAAAAATAAGTTCAGAGATGCGGATGGAGGACTAAATGATATCGGATGGGGCCGAAAGTGAGCCGAATGCATTTTACCCGATACCAAATAATGGTCTCTGAAAGATCTTTGAAACACATCCGACCGTGCCTCGTTCTGATTCCCGACCCGTTGAAGTTCGACTCCATATGAGTTGCTCCTGCATCAGTAAATAGTATAAAATAAGTTTGGAGATGTAGACAGGGCACTAAACGATGTCGGATGAGGCCGAAAGTAGGCCGGTATAGGTTTTACTCGGTACAGAATTAAGGTCTTTGAAAGAGCTTTGAAACTCATCCGACCGTGCCTCATTCTGATTCTGAAAAGTTACAACCTGTTAAAGTTCAACTCCTCATGTGTTGCCCCTGCATCAGTAAATAGTAAAAAATAAATTTGAACATGCGGACGGAGGACTAAACGATGTGGGATGGGGTTGAAAGAGGGTCGGTATGGATTTTACCCGATACTGAATTAAGGTCTATGAAAGAGCTTCGAAACGCATCCGACCGTGCCTCATTCTGATTCCTAAGTCAAAAGTTACGACCCATTGAAGTTCGTCTCCTCATGTGTTGCCCCTGCATTAGTAAATAGAAAAAAATAAGTTCAGAGATGCTGATGGAGCACTGAACGATGTCGGACGGGAAGAAAGAGGGCTAGTACAGGTTTTACTCGATGCCGAATTAAGACCTATGAAAGAGCTTTGAAACGCATCCGACCGTGCGTGATTCTGATTCCCAAGTCAAAAGTTATGACCCGTTTAAATTCAACTCCTCATGTGTTGCCTCTGCATCAGTAAATAGTAAAAAATAAGTTCAGAGATGCAGGCGGAGCACTAAATGATATCGGATGGGGGCGAAAGAGGTCGATACGGGTTTCACCTGATGTTGAAGAAAGGACTATGAAAGAGCTCCGAAACACATCCGACCGTGCCTCGTTCTGATTCCCGAGTTAAAAGTTACGACCCATTGAAGTTCGATTCCTCATGTCTTGCCCCTGCATCAGGAAATAGTAAAAAATAAGTTTAGAGATACGGACGAAGCACTAAATGATGTCGGATGGGGCCGAAATTAGGCCGGTATGGGTATTACCATGTATCGAATAAAGGTCTTTGAAAGAGCTTCGAAAAGCATCCGACCGTGCCTCGTTCTGATTCTCGAGTCAAAACTTACGTCCCGTTAAAGTTCGACTCCTCATGTGTTGACCCTGCATCAGTAAATAGTAAAAAAATAAGTTCGAAGATGCGGACGGAGTACTAGATGTCGGATGGGCCGAAGAGGGCCGATATGGGTTTTACCCGATGCCGAATTAAGGTCTATGAAAGAGCTTCGAAACACATCCGACCGTGTCTCATTTTGATTCCCGAGTCAAAAGTTACGACCCGTTGAAATTCGACTCCTCATGTGTTGCCCCTGCATCAGTAAATAGTAAAAAATAAGTTCAGAGATGTGGATGGAGCACTAAACGATGTCAGACGGGGATGAAAGAGGTCGATATGAGTTTTATCCGATGCCGAATTAAGACCTATGAAAGAGCTTCGAAACGCATCCGACTGTGTTTGATTTTGATTCCCGAGTCAAAAGTTACGACCCATTGAAGTTCGACTCCTCATGTGTCTACATCAATAAATAGTAAAAAATAAGTTAAGAGATGCGGATGGAGCACTAAATGATATCGGATGCTGCCAAAAGAGGG
>NW_027430346.1:0-4658 GCF_044706935.1 Curcuma longa | reverse complement strand
ATAACTGAGTTGGTTACGACGGAAGAGATTTGTAGAAAAGGACAAAGATTCGAATCTCGACGAGTTGAGCAATATCCTCCTCTGTCGTGATCAACTGCAGTTAGAGGTGAACAAAAATTTAGTTAAACCGAATAAATCGACTGAACTGACCGAATTAAAAAATTTAGTTCGGTTATTTCAGAATTTTGATTATTTTTTCTTAAAAAATTAATTAATTCGGTTCGGTTTCGATTTTAAAATTTCTTATTCGGTTAAATCAAATAAACTAAATTAATCAAACTAAAAAAATAATTTATAAATTTTAAGTAAATAAATTTATAAATTCTTAATTAATTAGTAAAATTTTTATAATATTTAAAAATTTTGATTAATTCAGTTAATTTGGTCGAAAACCGAATTAACCGATAAAATATCGATTCGATTTTTTCCATTTTTATTGGAAATTTTAGTTGATTCGGTTGGTTTGAAAAAAATTAGTTTATTCGATTTTCAGTTAATTTGATTTGGTTTTAACCGAATACTCAGTCTTAACTGTAATTTCTTGATTTACTTTTTTACAGATGGTCATGAGATTGACTGTGTGAAACTGTTGAGATGGTGTATTTCATCTTTTGCAGAAGAACAGGATCAATTGGAGTATCTATTACCTTTAATTTTGGTGGTACTTGTTGCTGGATTTTTTTTTTTAATTTCATAAAATTAGTGCAACAAGTTATGTCCAATAAGCCATCCCTTTCATAAGAAAATAAGCTTGAACTTGTGAACCGTGGATTACATCAATAGTTAAATCAGCTCGGTAGATGTTGACACGCCCTTTCATGTGGACTTACCCTTTAAAAAAGAATTTAAGTGGAGATGAAAGTACAAAAATCCGTTTTTTTTTCCTTCAGAAATGATATTGTCCTACACTATGTTTATGATTTACTGATATAATGACCTATGATTTAAAATAAAATCATTTGAAATTTGGCATTAGGTGAACTTTTAAGATTTTTTTTTGTGGGATGAAAGGTAAATGCTTTATAAAGTCAAAAGTGAAATGTACAAGTTAGAGATATATGTCTTTATCTTAAGAATCATGCTATCTAATTTGGGTATATCATCTTTGTATTGACATCTTTTTCTAGCATGCCAAAAAAAAAAAAAAAAAGACTATACATAACACAGCTAAGTATCTAACCTTCGTAAGCTACCCTTTGCCTCGATATGCTCGTCAGAAAGTGGGAAATAGGCGGGCTGAGGTGGTTAGCTCCTACCGAATGACTAACTAGATTTTTCCTTTAGCCCATAGTGTCAAACTAATGGGCCATTGGAAGAAAAGGTGAGCACATGATTAATCTCCCAACTTTCCTTCTAGGCAGAGCGTCCATTATCGGAGGCATATTTCCTCTATGATCGCCGACCTAAAATGATGTCGGCTTTAAGTTATTGAAATCGCCTCCTCCCTCTCGTGCCCCAGCACTGATTTGAATCTGTTCTTCATCTCTAGACAGTAACCTCAATTTCTTGCCCTACCTCCGATAATGGACGACAATGATAGAGGGGTGTATGCTTCTCACACTGCTGAAGATGTCTTTTGAGACTTCAAGGCCCTGAGATCCAGCATGATCAAGGGACTTACTATTGGTATTTCACAAATCCATTGTATTCTTTTCCATCTATTCTTTAAATGGAAATTATTATTCTTCTACTTCCTTTTCTACATAAAGGTTGAATCTGTGCGGCTTTATATGGTCGGCCTCACGACCATCTGTGAGGAGGTAAATCGAGAAACTGTAATTGTCAATAAGTTTTATCGACAATGTAATCAAGGGTGGTGCCACATGTATCTCTACTGGGCTTTAGCCCATGAACTCATCTGCAAAAGGTTGGAACCGCCAACCAAGCGGCCCCCCACCCCGGCCCCACAAGTATGAGGGGGAGTAAATTTTAGCCCATGAACTCATCCAAAGGTGCATAGAGGTGAGAGAGAGACAAGTAAAAAAAATAAATAACAATTTCTATTATAATTTAGATATTTTTTTATAAAAATATTTTAGTCCGAACACATTTATAATTCTAACTCCATCATTGAATGTAATTCCGGTCTAGCTCTTCTCCTTTATTTTATTCGTTGTACCTATTAGGCACGACCGTGGCTATTTTCCCGACTCGAGCCATCCTAGGCTTCGTGCCTATTAGGCACGGCCGTGTGACGGAAAGCATAGGGTGTGTCTCCCTTTTGGACAGTTCTGCAAACTTAAAATAAAATGAGCATAACTTTCAACTTGAATGGACCCACAGGCCGTGCTATACTAAAATATAGAGAACTTCAAGATCTACAACTTTGCTTCAGGGTATACAGAAGGATGACTTCTCTAGGCCATGCTAAATGGCACGACCATGCCTCCTGACCACAGCCACGCTGGGTGCTCTGCCCAAATTGCAGACCAAACTTCAAACCAACATAACTTTCATCTTAGAAGAAGTTATGGGTAGGTCCACCCACTAAATTGAAGATAATTTGATGCTCTACAACTTTGGTTCAGAGTCTAATTGAAGAAAACCGGGTTTATTGGATGAGAAACCCATTGAGGCGGAGCCTTGTAAACCAGGGAAAATTTAGGCAGTTTTGGGAGAGTATATAAGTGGAAAACAAACCCAATCTTGGGTTATCTTGGGACATTCTCCAAACCCTAGGTCTTGGCTTGGGGAAGGCGCCTTCCCACTCTTGGAGGTCCTAAACACTTCATCTCCACCAATCCATCCTACACCGGAGCAAGAAGATCTTCAACGGATGCCCACGCTTTAAAGATAAGTCTTCCCCTCTCTTGTGGATGACGTTTTTCTTGCATATTTGTTGTAATCTTCTTGTAATGGAGTAGATCTTTGAGTTTAGGATGTAGGATGAATATAATGTAATGATGGTGATGTAAGAACTAGTTTATGTTATTTTTCCCTATTCAATGAAGTGTTTACACTTGTTTCATGTATTGTGTGCCTTGAATGTGTTTGATGAAATATTTGTGTGAGTGCATATGCATGATTATGAGGGGTAGATTATTGTGTAGGGAGATCCTAAGATCGTATGACCGGGGTGCCTTGTGACAGAAGGTTAACCTTTAACCGGACTTTCTGAAGTGATCCTTTATATGATGGTAAACTCCATAAGGGATATCTAATGGTTGGTGGCCACTAGGACAAGGACCTTAATTGGGTACTTGGTGACAGAGGGTATGGTTTTGGATCGTATGATCGGGGTGCCCAGTGACAGCGGGAGAGCTATAGAACCAGGCTATCTGGCGTTACCTTTTATTAGTAGTTGTTACGTTAGGACTTCATGATTTTAATTTTGACGAAACCTGACGTGGTCGAGTTGGTATCTTGGTTAGAATCCCTACAAGGTGGTAAACATTGAGAGTAAGAGAACAAACATGAATTAGGGATGTCACCTAGCATTGATGTGAAACTGAATGCCCTAAGTCAATCGCTCTCTCCATCTCTACATCACATAAATCACTCCCCTCAAGTCAATCTCTCTCTCTACCACATACATACAAAATCCTCAACCATGATCGTATACGCTTCCTTTCAAGCAGTAGTTTCTTATTCTGACATCTAGCTCTGTGACATCACTATAGTTAATACATAGTCCCTGTGGTTCGATAAATAGCAATTTAGTGCACATTCCATATGTGTTTGATTGGATCTTAAACTCAAATACTGAATGTCCGCAATACGATTCATAGCGTGAGAGAATTTGTGATTGGATCACAACTAGTGAGCATCTCTACACGTGTAATTATGAACGTATTGAAATTATCCCTAGTCGAGGAATTGATGAGCGCGGACGTCATCGATTCTGTCGAGACTAGCACGTTTTGAACTCCTTGGTTAGCCAAGCAGCTGATCTCACTGCTGTCGACATTAGATGTTGAGAGTTAAACGTGGATGCTGGTTAAAGGTAACCAGTTCATTGGAGTGACCTGCTTTGAGACTTCATATGGTTCGATATATATATGTCAATGAAGATCTCAGTGCAGCTTAAGTGCGAGTTTCCTTTGACTTGCAGTATTCAAGTCACCTTGGTCATGGAGGCTTATACTTTGACATCTTAAGCAAGCATCTCCGAGGAGGTGTGGACCCGAGATGATTGGGTATAAGTCGAAGTGCCCGAAGGTGTTTGAATAGCCCACAGAGGATTCACCGCTCCTTTGAAAAGGAGACGTATACCTTGCGGCCGCTTGTCAGGATTGTTACTAAAAGTCTTTGGCCAAAGCATTACATGTCAAGAGTACGGTACTCTTGGATACGTGTACAAGTAACTTGAATCCACAGGACAAGAAAGCAGCTTGGGCTAGGTGTGACGTAGTCAGCCTAGTGGGGACCGACACATAGACCATGTCCTGAACCAAGCGGGTATAAGACGGTGAAAGGAACGAGGCACGATTCAGTGTAGCTGCTGAAGGGTTTAGAAGATGTTCTGGAATCAATCATTGATTTTTTGATCAATTGGGGATCATGATATACTACTAGGTGTCACTCATGATCGTTCCGTAATTAATGGTTAATTACGGACGGCCAACATAACCGGAAACCTATTGGGTCACACGCACAACAAGTTCTCCGAAGGACTTAAAACGAGTTTGAGAATTAGATTCTCAGAATGAGAGAAATAA
>NW_027430345.1:0-2695 GCF_044706935.1 Curcuma longa | reverse complement strand
GGAGGAAGGTGTGAAATCTTTCGAAGAAATTTTTTTTAAGAAAAGACTGAGAAGGGTGTCAAATTTGAATTGTTTGTGCCAATTTTGGATTGTGGCAAGTGCCAATGAGAGTTTTTACTTTCTTAGCAATTCAATCTTCAGTATTATGTGATGCTACGATGGTTTTTGTGAGGTGACCAAAAAGAATGAGATGGTAAATGCCCAAATTGTGTCAAGCAAGATGCAAAATGAGTTGTTCTTACTCCTCATGGTTTCCTTTGTCTTGAAATGCTGAATTGAGATGGAATGATATGATATCAGAATGAAATAAATATGTTTTACAAATTAGAGGAGTTGAAGTTATATGAATGATTTTACTTGCAAGAAGATGGTGCCTTGTGCATTTGGATTGAAATGGATGAAGTGATTCATGGCCGGATTTGGGCACAAAAAGAATGTCACAAAATGTTCAGAAATGATAGTGAAAAAGGAGGATGCAAAAGTGTAAGAATTGAGCTTGTAAACCAAATGGAAATCAAGTGCAAGTCATTTGTGCCAAAACAAAGGATTTGTGTACCAATTGTTGATTTTTGAAGCTTCTTATCGATTGGTTTCAAAGGAAATTGATTGAGATAAATTGTTGGAAATGTGTGAAGTTGAAAAAGCAAGAAGTCAGCATGCCAAAGGGTCAGTTTGAAATCAAACAGAACAAAGAAAAGAAAAGAAAGAAAGGAAAAGAAAGAAAAGAGGGGGAAAAATTGTATTACCCTTATAAGTTGGTTTAGATTGTCTCCAAAAATTTAGCTGCAAAACAATTGAATGAGTAGGATTGGAATGCAAGAATCATTGATACAAAATCAGATCAGATTGAAATTGAAAAAAAAAATCAGAAAAAAATGCAGAAAACAGAAAAAAAAAGGAAAAAAATGTTGAATGTATCAAGGAGTTTCAAAAATCTGATCAGTGATTGGGCCACAGTAAAACCTACTCCATTTCAGTTGCTTTATAAACAACCAATTCAGATGTCAAGTTGTCCAAAGTGTAGCTACAACAGAGAAAGAATCAAAATCAAAACAGAGAAGAAAAAAAATCAGAAAACCAGTTTTGCAGTTTCAATTTTTTAGCCCATTCCTACAATTTTTGAGCTACTGATCCGAATTTAAATTGCAGAGAACTTTGCATGGTTATTAGCATTATCAATCAAGCTTCATTATGGAAAAAGAATGGAGGCAAAACAGTAAGAAACAAGAGAGAACAAGCAAAGTTTCAAATTTAATTTCAGCAATTTTTGGAATTAAGCGTGCCAATGATATATTGAAATTATGGATTCGTGTGAGGTGAATTTTGATTTCTGATGATTGGATGCTATTTGTTAGCTCTTGTAAAACCTAGATGTGAAAGAATTGGGCTTGATTCAAAGAGAAAACGCAAAATGACACATTTGTGGAGTGGTGTTAAAGAAATAAAGAAAAGAGAAAAAGTGAAGGGAAGTTTGTATCAACAAGGAGAACCTCATGAGTTTAGACTCATCTTGCTTCATGGATATGAAAAGTCACACTGAAACAAATGGAATGCAAAAGAAAGCAATTAGAAAGAGGGCAAGGTTCATTGATTGCATTTAATCATACTCATGTCTACCACTTACATTCACTTTCCCATTTGAATCTCTTTTCTCTTGCAAGTTCACTTTCTAAATTCCTATTTCATTTGTCTCAGTTCATGATCTCTTTATGTTTTCATTAAGCCCAATAGATGTGGATTCCAAATTAAGAATGGTGGTGGAGAGTAGAAAACAAGCAAGCCTATGGAAATGCATGAAACTTAAGTTGCTTGAGTGAGCTTCATTTCCCTTTTGATCTTGAATTATAAATTAGGATGAGAGCCACTGATTTTATTCACTGAAAATAATCTTGTGAGATTTAGTGTGATATATTTATCTCAATTAATCATGAAGGGTGAAACTTGCTACGTGGTTAACCGAGAACAAGGGTCCAATCCATGGGTTTAAGCTTTTGAGACTCTACAACTTAGATAATTCCCTTTTAATTGTTTCTAATCATGATTAAGAATGATCTAGGGGGGTACGATCTCAATTTACTTTGTTAACTTGAGCGAGACGCTCAAGGCTAAGTGTGGGGGAATTTGATGAGTTAGGGTTGTTGGGGAACACTAGGAAACCCGTTCCGGGAATTCTTGCAGAACAAAATTTTTTTGAAACGGATTTAAGTTGCCCTCATAGTTAATCAAACCAAGGTTTGATCAACGCATTTAGATCATTGGGCTCTTGTGTTTGGTTTACAGGATCCAAGATAAAGGGAACAATTTATTTAAAGCGGAAATAATAAACTTGCACCTTTTCTTCGGGATGTCTAGAAGGAGTAGATGACCCCTTGATCTTCTGCTGTATGTCCTCTCCTCTTCTCGAACGTTGTGTGGACAACGATCCTTCGAGATTTCTTCACCAAAACTCTTCTCTTCCGATGGCAAGGAAGCTAGAGACTTTCTTCCTTCTTCTTCCTTCTTTTCTCTCCTTCCTTCTCTTCTCAATGCCGCCGACCCTACTAAGGAGGAGATCCTTTGTTGTGTCCGACCCTAGCAAGGAACTAGAAGGGAGGAAAAAGATGACTATGTGTTGGCGTTCTGAATCGCCGTCCTGCGTTCCAGATTCTTTCCGCTCTGAAAAGCATAGAACCCCACAGGACAAAAATTTTAATCC
>NW_027430344.1:0-4401 GCF_044706935.1 Curcuma longa | reverse complement strand
AGTTATCAAATTCCCCACACTTATTCCTTCACGTCCCTTGAAAGTAACTAATACACATTTATTTTCCACCCTACAATATCAATCAAATCAGAAAATTACAACAACAAGTCAAATAAGTGTATCAAATCGTAGAAATCCAAGCAATTCGGAATTCAATTCATACATGGATCAACAAAATAGCAAATTCAATTCACCCTAAATAAATTGAGAATGATGACTACAAAAAAACCTCACACAGGATAAATAATGTGGCGCTCATCCTCATAATCATGTGAAAAGTGGATCTCTCTCAAGCAACCTATGGATCATGCACTACCATATGCTTGCTCTTCTTCTAATCTCCACCACTATCATATGCATAAAGTCACATAATCCATGAAGGTTTATTACAAAAGAATAATGAATAAAGAATAAAAGAATAAGGAATAATGAATAAAGGAAATAATGGAAGGAAAATAATGTGTGTAAAGGGAAAATGAAGATAATAGATACAAGTGAAAGAAATGGGAAATTTACTTGCTTCATAGATGAATCAATGGAATAATGCCCGATAAAACTGAAACCAAGCTAGTGTGGGGTGAGCTAGTAGCAAGATAACAACTCTAACCTTCCCTACACTTAACCATATACAATAAAACTCTAGTAGGAAAAATAAAAAGTGCAAAAACTTACTACCAACTATCCCAAACAATTTCACCAACTCAAACTTTTATTTTTATTTTATTCAAAAATCAAACTTTTTGTTTTTCATTTCTGTTTTTTTTTCTTTTCTTTTTTTTTTTTTTTTCATTTTTTTTTTTTTTTTCTTTTTTTTTACAGATTTTTTTTTACTTTTTTTTAATTTTTTTCTTATTCTTGAACTTATCTAAAAATGGACACAAACAAAATAAAATAAGAAAAAGAAAAAATAAAATAAAATACAACCAAAATAAAATAATGAAAACCTATCTACAAACGAAAGTCTGTCGATGGTGAACTCTCTACACACACCCCCACACTTAAATTTTTGTCCGTCCCGGGCAAAATTTCATCTCAGCAATCAAGGTTTCCCAAATCCAAGAAAAATAGTGATGAAAGAGATGGAAAGGAAAAATAGTATACACAAGAAATGGATTATTCGAAAACCTATACTAATAGAAAAGAATGAATGAATAAAGAATAAAGGAATGATCTTCATGGAATTATGCAACCCTATGGTAATGTGGTCTCGACAGAATTAGAGCAAGTTCTAGAGTTACATTTACCATAAGTGTCACACAACAAGGAATCAGGCTCAATCCTCGCTAGGTATAAGAAATAGTCATCTTCTCAACTATTTAAGGTAAAATCCATCACTAAGTTATCTCCTCACATAATCCAAGAACTCCTTCATGTCTATAAACCTCTAGAATTCGACAAACTTAGATAACTAAGTTATCGCAATTGCTAAGATGATTAAGTCATGCAGGGGAGGAAAATTTATTGTGGAAGAATCATAAATAAATAAATATAAATCCTAAACTAAGTTATTTATTTACACACCCTAAACTAAAAAAGAATAAATAAATCGTATATACATCCTAAACTAATCAAGTCATATGATATGTACAAAGAAAGGAAACATACAATAACAAATATATATACACATCCTATTTAACTAAAAGAACTAAACTATACACATCCTACTTATACACATCCTATTAACAGAAAAGAAGCAAAAGAAAATAAACAGGTATATACACAAAAAAAAAAGAAAAACAAGAAAAGATATAGATTACTCCCCTTTCACCGGGAAGTTGGATCGTCGCTAGAGGAGTCCCTTGATTCCTGATCGCCCTAGGTTCTCATCTCTGCAGACAGATCCAGAAAAATAGATGAAAGTGATCCTAGGAACTCAGTGCAATTCCCTACACTTTCGTGCACCTCTCCAATATAGACAAGTCACGACCAAGCATTAGTGCACCTTCAATTAACACCCTCAAGATCATTAGAATAAAAGAATTAAATAATTAAGAATAAAAGAATAGATAAATGAACAAAAGAATAAATGAATGAATCAATGAATAAACAAACAAAAGAATGAACAAATGAGATGAATAAACAAATAAGAACACCTATGTGCAGTCTAAAATAAACAAACATCATATGAATCCCCGGCAACGGCGTCAAAATTTTGATGCGGTGTATTTGTATGGGATTTTTTTGTATTTACATTTCCCTTATTTAATGTCACTTACACCCATCAAAATTAATTAATTATTTATTTACCAAACCCCTTTATTGTCGTCCTAAAGTAATATAGAGAGGTCCGGGTCGTCTCTCTCAGGACTCAATGACTGGATGTTTATTCTAGACTCATAGTGTGGGGTCTTATTGAGTTTTATTCATTTTAATAAATACAAGCAATTTCATTTATTCACAATTAAATTAATAATTAACAAAAGACAAAGTTTACATTCCTAAACCTACAATGATTACACGATAATACATTCACCTTATACAAACCAACCCACTAACCATATACATCTAAACAACATATCTACAATTTCAATATACAACATACACCACACAATTTCTACAATTTATTAACTAAAGAACATGATCTTATTCTAAACTTACAACAACATAATTACAACTACATACATTCCATATTTACAAAGTCGTACTTCTCTAAGTCACACTGATTGCCGAATAATTACAATTTACACTCCAAGATACAATACCACCTAAACCATGCAAGCTTTACACTAAATTACACAAGTGTTACACTGATTACACAATATCTATACATGTATTTTACAAGATGTACAACAACAATTACACGAGCTTTAACTAAGTTAATCACAAGCAATTCAAATTACACAACAACAGATCAACTAATTATCCATAGCAAAGTAAACCTGTTCAAAACAACAACACCTCAATGAAATACCAATCATTAGAACCATTCATAACACAACATAGGTTCTTCATCATACCACATTCAATCCAATCTACTTTATTCACAACCAAACCATTATTCACATTCATAATCAATATCAATAACAAGACTTATTGGTTATGTACAAGAACCGAACACGTGAGTGTCATCAACCAAGGTATTATTCACAACCAAACCTAAAATTCAAGTTCTGCCCAAAACAGAGGAAACAAAAGAATATGGGGGTGGGGGTTTTGAATTTATCAGCTAGCAATAGAGCAATGGAACCAAAGGGGACAACAAAGCTAGGTTAAAGGGTTAGGTACTTCCTTCAATAGGCACCGATACCAATCGAAGGAAGAAGGAATGTGGGAAGGATGCGGAAGCTCCCAGACCAGCTTAGAACAGAGGGCATTGCACCGATGGAGTCACGCCAAAGGGACAATGGCTCGCCGGGCACTCCGCTCACGACGAGAAATGATCGGAGACGACGAAGCTAGGGCGTATCCCTCTGCCGCTGACCCCTACTGCAAACCACAGACAAACATCAGTAACAAAGGGCTTAACTCCTAACCTTATCTTTTTCCGGTGACAGCGGGAAGATGAAGCCACCGATCGATCCCTTGTTGCACTCCGCAAACAAGGTCCGAAGATCTCCCTGCCGCACTCCACAGACAAGGTTCGGCAATCAATCAGCGCTTCTGTGGATGCGAAGAGGGAAGCTGTCGCCGACCACCGCAGCTGGGCACTCCGCTCACAACCACGGAGACGAACGACAGAGGAAGGGGCGGATGCTTGGCTCTCGTCCACCATAGCTCCAGCCACTCTGATCTGGGCTGATCGGAAATGAAGGATGAAGCGGAATGGGCGACGGGAAGCGATGGAGGCGGTGGTGCGCGTGATGGAGCTCAAATCGCGGCGGCGACGGTGAAGAACACACACAGTGCTCGCGATTGGGATCGCGAGGAGCTCCCTTTGCAATCGAACCGGCGAAGAACTTTTAAACCCTAGCTTTTGAACCGGCTTTGATGAACCGGCTTGAACCGGTTTTAAAGAAAACGGCCCGGGTTTTGATGTTGGGCCAGGCTTAACTGGATTGGGCTGGGTCGGAATCTGTTTTAAGCCATCTTGAATTGGTTCAGCTCAATCCCATTGAGCTGAACTCGAATTTGGGCTGAAGTTTGACTAGATTTGAGTCAATTGAGCCAAATTGATTTGATCCAGACCGGATTGGACCCACATTGAATCAAAATTGAATCTGATCGAGTCAAATTGATTTGAGTTGAATCAGCACTCAAACCAGAATTGATTTTTTTCCAAATTGAATTTCCTACAAAATAAATTACAACCAATTAATATCCATAAATGTCATAAATCGATGCAAATTACAATAAACACCATAAATTCCTCCAAAATAAAGAAATAGCCCTAAATCCGTATTTATGTTATGAAATGTGCTCTGAACCGGTCCAATCTAACCCTAATTTATCCGATAAAAATGT
>NW_027430343.1:0-1623 GCF_044706935.1 Curcuma longa | reverse complement strand
ATCGATGATGAGTTATGCGGAGTTGCCTAAGTCGTTCTGGGGGTTTGCTTTGGAAACAGCAACATACATTCTGAACTTAGTACCTTCTAAGTCAGTACCCTCTACACCCATAGAATTGTGGACTGGGCGCAAGCCTAGTCTAAGACATTTTCGGATTTGGGGTTGCATCGTTAGTAGCATAAGGCAATGAAATCTGAGATAGAGTCTATGTACTCTAACCAAGTCTGGGAACTTGTAGAACCACAAGATGGTGTAAAAGCCATCGGGTGTAAGTGGATCTACAAAAGGAAAAGAGGATCAGACGGAAAGGTGGAAACCTTTAAAGCAAGGCTTGTTGCGAAGGGGTATACTCAGAAAGAGGGAATCATTATGAGGAAACCTTTTCGCCGGTAGCCATGCTTAAGTCTATCCGGATTCTTTTAGCTATTGCCGCTCATATGGATTATGAGGTATGGCAAATGGATGTCAAGACGGCTTTCCTTAATGGAAGTCTTGAGGAAAACATCCATGTTGTGCTTATCCCAAGCTTCATATATTGACACTATATTGGCTCGGTTCAGCATGCAAAACTCTAAGAAAGGTTTGTTACCTTTCAGACATGGAGTTCATCTATCTAAGGAGATTCCCGGAAGTCGAACTCGTCGTCTCGGTGTGAAGAGAAGGTTGCTTGAAGCTGGCACAGCACCGACGTCGAGTTTGGAGCGCTTGGGAGTCACGAGAGCGAGATTTGGAAGCGTTGGAAGTGAATGTCTCGGCTGCTGCTCGCGGAGTCCTTTTATAGTCGACCTGAGTCGACTCAGATTGCAATCTGGGTCGACTCCAGCAGATGTGGCAGATAAAACTTAATCCCTTCGTCATTTATCCTCTCTGAGTCGACTCTGATCTCGTTCTGGGTCGACTCCAGTTGCGGTGGCGGCAGCGACGATCAGATTTTGACCCTGAGTCGACTCAAAAGCTTACCTGAGTCGACTCCAGGCTGATTTGGCAGAAAACTCGACGCGCTGACTCCGGGCTTCGGCTGACTCGGCTGGAGTCGACTCCAGAACCCATCTGGGTCGACTCCAGACCCGAAAAATCAGTTTTTCGGCCGGAGTTAAGCATTCGTCGGATTTTCTTCCTGCACAAAAGTTAGCTCACAAATAACATGTAAAGTATTGAGTCGGTTCACCGAACCAACTCCGAGTCTTAACTTCGGATCTCTGGTGAGATCCTGGGTTAGACCGACGCCTACTGTTCCTCGTAGGAACGCGTCCTCACCCACTCCCTCAGGAGAATTTACCTGATGCCAACCGAGTCCTCCTGACCCGTTGGACTTGTGCTCGGCTCTGTCGTTGCCCCCCAGGACTTGCAATGCAACTGATCCTCCTGATCAGTCCATTCTTCTACTGCAACTTGGTCCTCCTGACCAAGTCCAGCCTTCTGCAACTTGGTCCTCCTGACCAAGTCCAGACTTCTGCCTGGTGCACTTTGACTCTGCCAAGACTTCATGCCTAGCAGCACTAAGACTTAACCTGTTTTCTACAAGCTCAATTCAACCTGGTTAGCCAAACCATATACTTAACTTGATCCTTGTTCCATAATCAAAACTTAGGTTCGATCTGCTAGTGCTTCTTGCACTAACAA
>NW_027430342.1:0-17304 GCF_044706935.1 Curcuma longa | reverse complement strand
TATCAATTCTTTATTTGGATCCGAGAATAATCTCGTTTTTAGTATAATCCTTGTTGACTTAGGGTTGGTTTATTAAATAAGTAAAAGATGATTGACTATTTGTTGATTCCTTTACTAAGTAAAGAAATATCTTTCTTTTGCTATCTATTTTGTGTTTAAAGTGTGTAATTTTGACTATTCGGCATAAGATATGCTGAACGAGTTTGAGAAAAAAACATGGTAAGGCCAAGTATCTTCCTTGAATGCTAATCTAATAGACTTTGTTCTGTGAAATTTTTGTACTCGCCTAACTTAGTACATCACTGCTGCAATTTGCTCATTAGGTCCATCTCTCATTTGATGTGGCACTTACAGTTGTATGCAATGACCTGTGTTACAATATAATGTGGAGTCACAATCTGTCGCACATGGATGATGCATGGATTGAAGGAGATTTCCATGTTCAAATTACATAGAAAATCCTATCTCCAGGCTTATCTTTCCTGAAGATTACAAGGGTTGGAAATCTGGAGAATTGCAAAACCTTTTAAGGTTTTAGTTATGACAGTTATATTACACTTGTGGTGTATGACTTGCCATGTCATAGTTGTAATGCCTAGTTGCTCAGTCACTGGAATACATTTGCTTAGACATCGTCGGTGTTCGGTAGCAATTGCAGTGACCTAGTTGTACTAGTCATAGTGGTTACTTGAGTTCCACACTAGACTAGACTATGATCTCATTTGTACTCCTTATATACCTTCAGTGTCCCAACTAGCAAACTTGCTCACAAAGGGAGTTGGCATTCCTTAGTTAGTTTCACACATTAATTAACAAGTTGAGGATGGACAATGTCTATCCACCACCTTAGGGAGTTTCAGAAAATAGTATCAATTAGAGGATTAATTTGTGGCTATTTCTCGGGGATTCATTTATTTTTTGGTATCTGGTTCATTATTTATGGGTAGTATTCTCGTCTATTATATGAATTCCTAATTAAAGGGTTTGCTTTTTCCTCTTTCTTTTTTTCCTTTTTCCTAAAATTTCTATACGCCTTTTGATGTGGAAGAGAAATGCAAAAATTTCTTCTCTCAGCTTTTCTCATTCATCATACAATTCTTTTGAATTCATATTTATATGTTACTGCAGAGATTATATTAGTATTCTCCCAAAATTTCTATCATTGATTTTCCTATTATTGCTTGAAATCTCCTCATAGTTTGGAATTTAGGTTTCCACCTTCAAAACATAATTACTGGCTCTAACATCAGTTGCAATTAATAGTGGGATGACAATAGGCAAAATGCTTGAGCTTATTGGTGGAAAAGCTGGTGTTTCTTGTGGTGAATTTCATTATGGTGATGCATTTGAAGAACCCAGTGTCCATGCTGATAAGCTTGAAGACATAAGGTGTGTTTCCTTTAATACAATAGTTTTCTGGCCATGACCATGTACTTACATATTTTGTAAAATTCCAGCAATACACTTGTGAAGCACGGATTTTGCTACAACGGCAAAGATTTCCTCTACTCAGGTATGTTTTTTCTTATAAGAAATTACTTCAAGATTTGAGCTTCTTTATCAATAGTTTATATAAAGTAAATAAACTTTGGAAGGAACTTGATGAGTTTTTCTCTATTTTTATATCAAGCCTTTCATAATACCGTCTTGATTTGCATGAGCCTACAAGTTGCTTGGGTTTGTCTTGCAAAGCTTTATGTAATTTGATAGCTTAGTTGAAAAGGTCTGTGATCTGGCTCATGAAACATGAGTTGGCCTCAAAATGAGTACAATGCACATCTACTTGTGCATATTCATTCAAGTTTGTGTCTGCTCTATGTGTTTTTTGTCTATATTCAGGAGTCTCGTGACCTTTTCCTTATCTGTTATTTCAACTTGTTCTGCTGACCAGAAAATATTTGACCTGTAATTTGAATGTTCCAGGCATTACGGGCTGCCCAATAGGAGCATACATTTTCATGGGGCCAATCTACTATCAGAAGTCAAAACATATGGTAATTGTACACATATATTTCATTTCTCATTTGTCCTCCTTGCAAAGAGATTTGGCAAACTTTCAATGAGATTATCTTGTTCTGAAATGTTTCTCTGCTATCAACATATTTTTTGTCATTCATGGTTTGTGCGATGTTGTTGTTAGGTGTCAACAATGCTACTAAATATCGCTTAGTAAGCCAAAAACTTTATTTCTATCATCATCCTTGTAACTATAAATTTTTGATTGCCTTCTTAATCCTAAGACAGTTTTAAGGACTAATAACAAGTCATCTGAGGATTGTATGAAGTGGGATCAAGTTTTTAAAGAAGCACAAGAAAAAAAATAGGGAATCAGATTCTCAAACATGTCAGTCTTATTGGAAATGCTACACATCCCTAGCCTGAAGAAATACAGTACTGACTACATTGAAACATTCTCTAGGCCAGTATGAGTTGAACGTGTGATCTAATCTATAGGAGAAAAATTATGAAGATAATCAACACCATAAATATGCATGATGTCTTCTCCTTGAATCCCGCCCTTGATTGGTTTACAATACTTGTAAACTCTGATGATGTTTGCATGATAAACAACATTTCCACCTGTGGATTTATTAGGAGGATGGAAGAAAAATTGGTTCCAAAATGTCATTGAGGATGACAAGTAAAAAAATAATAATGTGGATTGTGGAATCATGTGTGTACTTTTGTAGTTGTGCATTTGTAAGGTTATTTTCTAAGAACAATGGGACAGTCTGAACCATAGGTAGCTCAGGGACTATAGTTTGGCGACACGAGGGTAGCAGAATCTCAAGTGGTTATTACATGCTTAGCTCCTGTAAGTTTGCATTGTTTTAGGTTCTGTTGTTAGAGTGGGGAAGAAAATGAAATAGGAGCACACAGCATACAATGGAGGAGGAGGCACTATTGAATCTGACAATAAAGTAGGGACATGAAGTATTTCCATAACAAACTTAGAAATATTTTGTATGACGGAAAATAAAGGAGCAGATTCAAAGAAGAAGGTTTAATAAACCTTCTACATGTGAGAATAACCACTTGTTGATCAGGCAGGCATTGCTATTAGCTGGCAAGGATAAGACAGCTGCATGCTATTGTCATCTAGTCTGGTCTTAGTTCTCAAATCGTATTTTGAACATAGGGTATCTACTTATTATAACAAGCATATATCTAGTTTATGTGAGTAGCCCTGAATATCCAACAGGATCCATTTCCTATGATTTTTGGAGTTTTTTTATCATGTCTATAAGTTTGTCGTGATAAAAATTTCATATTAGCTTTAGCATATTTTATTTGGACATGTAGGTTAATTTGGAACCTTTATATATAAATTTATCTTTACTTGTTGAGAAATGCCATATTTATTGTGAGATTGTTATACAATGTGAAATCCCTGCTCGTTGTTCAAATATGTAACCATGAAATATCAATCATTTTGTTGGTATTCCAGCATAGACTTTTTGGTAAATAATGTTCATCATCTTCTTGACCTACAGGTAATTGATAAAATGCATGCTCGCGCTACAGGGCGTCGTGTGCTGCTGACTAGACAACCTACTATAGGAAGAAGCCAAGATGGAGGTTGCTTGATCATAATCGCATTTGAAACTGCCAACAAATGTTGGTAGCTTTAATCTTCAACTAAAATTTTCTTTATTGTTTCCTTTTGCAGGATTGCGTATAGGATAAATGGAACGCGACTGTCTGATAGCATATGGTGCGAGTATGGTGATATTTGAACGTTTGATGTTGTCCAGTGACCCATTCGAAGTTCAGGTACCCGAACAAGCTGAATGAATGCCCGTTGGATCAATGTGGATTGTTCAATTCATGTTCCTACATCAATGTGCACTATCAGTCAGTTACTGACTTAAAATCACTATCCTTACTTGCAGGTCTGCAGACAGTGTGGTCTCTTAGGGTACTATAACTACAAGTTGAAGATGCCCTTTTGTTCAACATGTAAAAATGGTGAAAATATATCCACCGTCAAACTTCCATACGCCTGTAAGCTTCTATTCCAGGTTAGTAAGAACTTAAATTGTCGTATAGTGTCATTCCATGCTTGCTTAATTTCCGTCTATTATATTATATTATATTGTATTATATTCAAATCTTATGTATAAGGATGAATATATATAATGGTCTCATTCATTTTATTTTATTTTCTCCTGTGTTAACATACGTACGTTATCAGGAGTTGCAGTCCATGAACGTTGTTCCACGTTTGAAATTAACTGAAAAGTGAGTACAAGTGGAGTGGATGGATGTTCTGCTTAAACCATCGAGCTGGAGAAGTAGTGTGTATTGGTGACTGCAAGAATAGAGAATGACGTACAGTTTTGTAAGAGGTGACTGATGAATTTAGCCTAAATAATCTCTGTCATCCAGTACAAGTTCTGATTCCTGAACAGAATCGATCAAATTAAATACGAATGAAAAAAACCTATCAAAACATCAAATAGCGTCAGTCTTATGATTCTTAACCAATTATCTTATCACCTTCAGTCTTCAGAACAGGACTCCCTCCTTGATATTCTTCTCTGTGATCGACTACACGAGCTTGGTCCTCGCGACGATGGGCTGAGGTGGAGAAGCAACGTCGCGGATAGAGTTTTTACGTTGCAATAAACGAGAAGCTCGAAGATTGCAATATTATCAAAACATCCCTACTTTTTATTTTTTATTTTTGTTTCAAAATGCGCCCACTTAAAAAATACAAAATCAAATTTCCAAAATGTCCTCTTAATTACTGATAGGAGTGCAAACAAATCGAACCGGCTTGCGAGCTAGTTCGAATAATATTTGATTCGTATTTAAAATTATCGAATTCGAGCTGAACTCAAAAATGTTCGATAATTTTTTGAGTCGAATTTGAATGTATAATATTCTGTTTAACTATTGGCGAGCCGCTCGAATTAAAGCATTTTGAATTAAAATTTAATTATGTTCGAATTAAGATTCAAATAATTAGAATCGAACTTGGATAATTTAAGACATTTCAAACTAAAATTTGATTCGAATTAAAGTTTGAATAATTCTAATTGAATTCGAGCTCGAATCAAATTCAAAATGAATATGAATCAAATTCAAAATAAAATTATTGATATTTTGAATCAAATTCGAATGTCATATATATGTTTCAAGCTCAAATTTGAATATCAATACTTTTATATTATTCGATTCAATTCAACTCGTTTGCACCCTTAATTACTTCTAGAATTAAGCGGCATATAAATATTTGATTGTAATAAGACCACTATAATAATTATATTCATTCTAATGACAATTATTCTTTAATGAGTGTTATTTATGAATGTCATCTTCTGCAAAAAAAGGTGGATCCGCCACCTTAGCGGCCCCACACGGTCGGCCCCACGACCATCTGTGAGGAGGTAAATCGAGAAAGTGCTGGTCACGACGCAGAAGGGTATTGCCTGACTTCGCCATTTATGAATGTCATCGATTCTCTTTTAGGGAGACCTTTAGCAACAATCAATCTAATCGATTGGCCTAATATTGGTTGTGAGCGTAAACACTATTTTTTTTATTTTTCAATAATCAATTGGTAGTTTTGAAGGGGAGCCTTGGCGCAACGGTAAGGTTGTTGCCTTGTGACCTAAAGGTCACGGGTTCAAATCCTGAAAACAGCCTTTTGCCAAAGGCAAGGTAAGGCTGCGTACAATGTATCCTTTCCCCGACCCCGCAAGGCGGGAGCCTCGTGCACCGGGCTGCCCTTTTTAATCAATTGGTAGTTTTGGGGATAAACACTATATTCTTAGAATTTTCAGAATACATTAAAGTTATAGATCAAATATTGTTCAAAAAGAGTTTTCTCAAACTCCATCCCACAAGAAGCCAGTACACAAAGTCAAAAATCATCCTCGTAACCATAGTCTTCATCTCCATAGTCAAAGTCTTCATCGCTATCATTCTCAGATGCTCCAAACCTGTCACCATCCATGTTATCTGGATCATCTGCATGATCATCGTTCTCGTCGGGAGTTTCATGATCACTAGCATCTGATTCAACTTTTTGCTTTTTCGCACTGTCTTGTTCAGACTATTGAAAAACATGATGAGTATATAATTATTGAATGCAATCTAAAAGAGAATGAAAGCAAATGTAGAGTTTATTTCAATATAATGTTACAAGGAAAGAATTTTATATGATGTAGTTAATATGGAATCATCTAAACAAGTCCTAAAGTTATCATGAGAATTCCAAAAAGCTCAAATGCTTTAAATGATTGTAGCATAGATGAAAGTATGACTCGCATTAAATATAAAGGAAAAGGAAGTAGAAAGTACCGCGAATAGAGTTTCCAGTACTTCGTAATTGATTTTTGGGCTGAAAGTCTGAAACAAAGCATTACATTGATTATAAAAATATGAGAATCACTAACATCCATGGTTAATTTGTCTCTTAATGGGCATTTAATATCACAAGTGCATGCGATAACAAAAACATTCAAACCTTTCTCTTCTTAAGCATATGACGTGTTGCTTCAAGAGGAGTTTGTGCGGGAGTCATATTTTTAGCTTCTTCAGCAAGTCTTTCTTTGATTTCCTGCAACCAAGAGATAGCATAATAACAACACAAAAATAAATTGTACAAAGAAGAGAAAAAAATTAAAAATGCATATATTCTGAACATAAATTTAGTAAAATATTTTCAAGATTTTTATTGTGCGAGAAGTAATCAATAGGGAACAAATTTGAGGAATACACGCACCAATGGATGTACAAACAAAGCATGGTTTGAATCCAAGAAGGCATAGAGAATAAGGCTGATTGGAAAGTTCATAGTAGAAAAAGTGAGGGTAGAGAAAGAAGTTTGCAGGGAGAGGACAAAGAAATTGATCCCCCCTTTGAGCTTCCATAAAGAAAAGCAAATCAGGACAGCAATCTTTTTTATCATTTCCTAATGTTTTCTTTGAGAAGGAACAAAAGTTGTTGGCATGCTAACAAGATTATTTCACGTAGGTGATGAATGAAGACAACATGGAGATATTATGAGTTTGAAGTTTAAGCAATTCAAACCCAAAATTACTAACACGGATGGCATACCTCATCATCATCAATGTCAGAAAAAGCAAAATGATCGCTCTCATCATCTTCTGAGTCTGCAAAATCATGTTCTTCGCTAACAGTTAATGGGTCAATCAACTCATGCCCTGCAAAATCTTTCAAAAAGCAGAGAAATAACTAAGATAAACGACTATTAGTGCTCAGAAAAAAAAAAAAAACCTGCCAATTTCATAAACTTTCAAAATAAAAAGGTGTATGAGTTTTCCATCGTACCAGCACTTACAAGTTCCTTTGATTTCTTTGATGCTTTTACTTCAACATGGCCAACATATGGAGTCTTATTAACATCACAACTTCCCCCATTCTGTAACATCCAGTTGGGCACACATTTAGATACAAAACTTACAACGGCAATGTTGGAGTTAAGCTGATTCAGTGGTGATTCTAGGCTCTATTAATGCATTTACCAAATTTTGGAATAAAAAGAAGCATATAAAAGATAGATGAAAAATAATAGAATAAGGTGGATATCCCAATGACTCTAAGAAGTAGAATATACGATAAGCTCCTTAAACTATCAAGATTTCAGGAAAAATAATGTATTAATCATAGGTCTCTATTATTGGTGCTAATATTAGCTGACATGCCCTAACATGCAATAACATATATACAAGCTGCTATAGGCCAGAGTAGGGACATATATATAAAGTCCAACTGGAAGAAACTGAAAACATCACTGCATTTACACTTTTAAAACAGCAAAGCAAACAAAGATATATAGATAGCCTTTTCCCCAAAATTTAATCAGTATTTCTAACAATTGGTTCAAGGCTCAATATTGTAAATATAAGGAAGTCATATTAAAAAGGTATAAACTAATCTTCATCAATTAGATGGCAGGTTTATAAAATGTATGTAAATTGCCTGCTTCATACATAAATTATAGGGTATGTATGTTGATCCTTGATATGTGACTCATATTATCCTCACTATAGAGCAATCTCAACTCGATACTGGTTACATTGTGACCATTACTCATCCTCATTGCACATCCAAGAGGCCCAATGTGCAATGACTGTCATCGCCGAGCTCTCTAGGCTGTCAAGTTCATTGACTTCGTCATGAGATATTCCAGTGATTAGTGCTTAAAGAAGTCAAATATGATTAGCAAGGATGTCCATATACCTTGTTCTATGTTTTGTCGTGTGTCTCCCATGGTTTAGTGTCTTGTATATATAATAATCCCTAGCATTGCCCTATCTAATGCTTGGAATAGTTGATTAAATAGGTGTTGTTGAGGGCAAGACAGTGAGGACTAGATTCATGTGTTGATACTAGGCATAGCATAATCGATAGACCCATGATGACCAAGCTATTTTACAACTCCAATATAAAAACTTGGATTGATTTGGTGGAAGAATTCATGTATTTTTTATCAAATGTAATGACTAAATTCCTTTTATTGCTGATGTGTGTTTGTTGTTTTGCTGCAAAGACAATTGCAGACAGTGGAAAGTATGTGAGCCCAGTGGGATTCTTTAAGGATTCCAAAAAAATTTACTTACTATTGGAGTTTCAGATAAATCAAACTACCACACCTTTATACTCTCTCTCTCTCTCTTTACCCATACCCCTAAGTCTCAAACTAATGCTCCCTACATTGATAATTACTTTGTTTAGATATATTAAGGAAATTATATGAAACACACCTTAATCAAAATATCTATGAAACAATCCATAGTGGATTACTCCCCAATTTACTATGAACCCATTTTATGTATTTTTTGTTAATCCAAGTATATGGGTCTTGGGTCAAACTAGTCCTAGAGGTGGATGGTTCAACTCCACAGATCAGCCATCAAGTAAATTTGCAAGTGGAGCCTAGTAGGACACCCTAGCGTCACTAGTGGTTCAAACTCCATGGGAGTTTGGAATTGCCCAACGTGAGGTTTAAACCCTCGTTGCATGAGAATCATCTTTACCTCTTACAATTTATACATATTATAGCTCCATGAACTAGCTACTCAAATTTTCAATTACATAATCCAAAATTGAGCTAATAAATTAGCATGAATACAAACTCATTGAGCAACATACACACAAAATTGTTGAGTATCTGGCCTTCATGATTAACATCAAATTGACTGATAAGATCCTTTCTAGGATATTTGAGTTAGCTCATACTTAGTTGGATAATTGTGCCACTCAAACTTTAGTTAGTTCTAGCTACAAGATCTTTAAGGAAAACAAGGAGATTTTAATGTTCAAAATGTCCTCGTTAAATAAAAATGCCTTACTATTAGATATGTCGATTATTATTGATGAAAAAAAATCATGCACACATTGAGTTAGATTCAAATAACTAGCTATTGAATAAGATACTTGAAATTTTTGTTGCCTCTTTCATGTAATCCCACACCCAAGATAATGTGGAAGCCAATGATGCTTATCATTGCGACTAGAAAATCATACGGTGCTTACCTAAATATTTAAGAGTATCTTATGAATGTTATTGACATGGCATCTAAGAAACTGTCTAACAAACCACCATGAGATGTATTACTCAACTAGATACCCATAATCCACGAATTTGAAAATGAGTTCATAAAATCAAAATTTTACTATGATTAGTGCCAGGTACAAGCCTCCTTTACTATCCGACATAGAGATATAGAAAATATGTTAGTCTCCTCTCTTCAAGCCTTGAAAGAATGGAGTCTCCACAATATCACTCTACTCTTGCACTAGTATATTATTCAAAAGTGTCAGCATTTTGCTACATTAACACAAGTAACTAGTTTGCATGTCGCATATATTTCAATAAATCATCTATATAGGATAGCAAACAAATAACCATGGTATGACATATTCACACCATATTTTAAATGCTAAGTCAACCCGATTGACACACGTGAATTTTACCATTGCACCAGATGTTGCATTGGCAACAAGTAAATGTTACAACATAATAGACAAACATCGTTCACGAGTTTCTATAGTGTTAGAGAGGTTGCAAGCATCTTGCGATGCATTAAGGGTTGCACAAGCATTCTGCAGCGTGCAAGGTCATCTACGACATTAGGAGGAACATGCAAGTATTGGCATGATTGTACACTATGTTTCAACAAGAAGAAGGCGATCACATTCCTTCTTCCTCTTCTCTTCCTATGCGTTAATGCCTCTAACACTGCATCTCGACATGCTCCGATATGGCATGAAATTTTCTTGTTTCGGCTGGGGATAAAAACCCCAGCTTGAAATGAAATTTCAAATCATGATTCACAAAACAAATGATTATAATAATTAAAGAACTGAATATATACATTATTTTTTCATTAAATTTAAAAGTAAAATAACCACCACAAAATATTTCATAGAATGCTATATCAACATCACTTAACAGTTACGAAAACTTACAGTTGAGTTACCAAATACGTCATCAAACAATGAATTGTCAAACTCTATTAGCCATCTATTCAAAGTTGCTTCACGGATGTGTACAGCAGAAACCTAAATAAACACAAAAAAAAAAACCTTGCAACAATTATATGAACAGCCATGTTGTATGAAAATAATTAAATAAATTTAAAATTCAAGATTTAGGTTTGACTCTCAAATTCCATAAAAAAAGGGAGGGAGGGGGGAGGGATTCCACACGACATTGAATGAAATATACCAATTATATTCTAAAAATTCACATGGATTAGAGATAAGAGAAATGTAACTTAATAAAACAAAAAAAGATCAACAATTTTTGGTCTAAATAAATAAATATTCTTATAGTTGTTATATGTAACACAAGAAAGAATAATTTCTTCAACACGATATAGGTATATATAATTGCTAAAGTTTCCCATCAATTTCATAAATTTGTTAAGTATTTTATCTTGAACAAAAACTATTAAAAGATCAAGCTATCGCAGACACAAAGGAAAAGCCAAATATATATATATATAAGATTAAATTAAAATAAATTAAGCTTTACTTGATAAATTTCCAATTGCTCAAAGAATGGGACATGCCATGAATGAAAAAAAAACGTCTATTGGTTAACTTTGTCTTATAAACCTATATTCCCCCAACAACTTCAAAATGATTACTGTTAGCATTTACAAATTTTGTAGTGTAAATTGTCATAAATGAATTCCTTACGATATTAGGTTCGACTTGAAATAGAAATGGGATCCTGTGGAACACTGGAGGATGACATATCATAGATATAGATTTGCATGGTATGAAGAAATTTAGTGTCTCATAAAGTTATTATACTTTGAGATAACATCTCCAACCATATCGCATGTACACATTTAGAGTGGAAGTTAGCTAAATAGTTTTTTACTTACAATATCTGATTTGGAGCAATTAAGTCCATGAGAATGTACAGATACGTATAATGCTGCACCGCATAATCCGTTGGGTTTCCTCTCTCTCTAAAACCATTAAAAGCATAAGAAACAAATTTACTTATGCATAAGCAATTGAATTTACAAATTGAAAAGGACTATGCCAATAAAGAAGAATACCTGCACCCAATCTATCCTCATCGATGCAACCAAGCGAAGAGCCATTTCAGAAACTGAATCATCCTTTTTACCTAAAAGTCCTAAATTTCACAAGTTTTACGCAATAAATTCACTCTAGTCTATTTTAATCTCATAACTAGGTTACCTTGATGAATAAATAGGGTAAATAGGAAATAAAACAAATAAGGCCCTCTTTACTCTAATACTTATTACATAATACATATTTCCAATAGTCAAAATGCAAATACATCTATGCCTTGAATCTGTTTGCCATTACAACGAAAATAGTTTGCAACAAACAAAGAGCTAACATGTTGAACAAAGGTGCTATTTCTACTAAGTTTGCAATAAACATGGAAGGGAAGAGAAGTTTCTACTGCAACAATAAATACTAATATCCCAATTTAAAGAAAATACAAATAATTGACAAATAAAAAAGAATTGTAGTTATGCTCACTAATAAATCAAACTCCAATGAACGACTGGAATTAGAGAAACCAAAATATAAGCTTTATCACTAAAAACCAAAAGAGTAAATTCAGAATAAACCAAATTACAATCCATGCAGTCATAGGAGACTTAAGAAACTAGATAAATAATGAAAACTAAACCTTATGATTCTCTACATCGCAAGGAATTGTGTCCCTCAAAAAGAAGAATTTTAAATAAATAATAGAAGACAAAGTTCACTCACGCTTTGTGAATCGATGGATAAAAAGACCCGGATCCACTATTTTCTGGACAATTGGGTGCTCCAAGAGGTCCAAAGTTTTACAAAGTTGCAAAAACATAGCTCCAAGAACAAACCTGAAACAAAATATAAGAGAGCATTTTATCTTGCCTGCCTAACAGTAGTTGTGCTAGGGGAAAAAACCCCAAGGGATTCTCAGTTTGAAAAGCATGAAGAGGTGAAAAGGAGCAAGATGTACGTACACATTTATCTCCAAGTATTCACAGAAATCGATGAGAAGATACTTTAGTTCCTGTAGCCTGGAAAAAGAAGGAACGAAATTCTAAACCGAGTTACAGCATTATGAATGCAACATTGATACATGCATCAAAGTTGACAACCATTGCTAATCACCTACAAATTATAGTCAATTTTTAAGTCATAAATTTATCTAAATGTACAGCGTAATATATAGAAAAGCAATCATGTAACACATAAGCACACTAGAAATTCTCAGGAAGATTTACAAATAACAACCAATTATGAACACTAACTAGATTAATACTGAATGAAAAAAATATATGTAAATAGAAGACTTGATGTTTAAAACATAGAGAATTAAGGAAACAAACTAGATTTTTTAATTGCAGATATATCTGGACATGGAAAGTCATTAAATGTTCTAATATTCATACAATAAGGCTTCATCTACCCCTCCCCTACCCCAACATTGATATTCTGAAAAAACTCCATACAAAATTTTCAGATTTAGTATATTGATCGGGGTTAAGAACAACAAAGCAAAAGAATGGGCTTGACCAATAAGCAAGCTAAGCCAGTCAAGATAGGTAGGTTCAAATTAGACACATGCATTAATATCTCACGTGTAACAAAATTCTTGTCCACTATGGTTAAACCACTTCTAAAAGCTTAAACATACAAATAGTATATACCATTATTAATTACTCTATAGCAATCTACAACCAAATTTAAGAATTAATAATGTGTTGGGTACAATGGTTTTTTGAATGAGCAATCACTATATCTTGGTCGTCTGAATGCTAGCATAAGCAAATCCATCAATAATTTATTGGCACATGTACTTTGAAAGGTTTGGATATTGTTTTATCCAAGGTTGGTAGTGGGGAAAAAAGGGGAATGACCTTCATGATAAAAGAGTGCGTACAAATACTTGAAAAGAATCATTGATGTCATAATAGTGGTGGCATGATTTAATCATAACCATTCATTAGCATACATTTCTCACCTGCAAGAAAGATAGAGACAAGCTGCTGCAACATGAGATATCTTGCGTCCTTTGGTGAAATGTTTATCTACAACCATCTTCAAAAATGGGAATGTGAGACAAAATTGATTTCCATGTATTGCAATCAAGCTATACAAGTACCTGATAGAATTCATGAGCATCGTCGATTATATTATCTTCACCATACATGCGCATGTGCAGGCAATTTACAAGATAGTTAATCGCATATCTTCCTGAACAAATAAGGGCAAAATCAAAGAAAGAAAATAATAACATTCACAAAACTAAAAATCAAATAAACTAAAAGTTAAATAGGAATTTTTAAAAATATATGGCAAGAAAAGTTAGAATAAAAGTGACAGGGACATAATTTGAAACTTGATACTCATAAGAAATTTTAATCTTACTTGCATTAAACAAAATAACAAATTACGGCCAGAAATATGTAATACTCGTATGCAAAGGATCTTGGCAGTCTTTCAATCAAGAATTAGCTAATTTAGCTATAATACTTGTGTTATATACAAAATTTCTCTATTCCCCCATTGATTTTGAAAAGGTTTACTTGGCATAAATTTGATTATCAATGTTCCTCTACAACAAGTAACTAGTAATTCAAATGGAAGCATTGACCTACTTGTATATTTTAAATGTGTTATCATAAACAATCAAAAGAGTAGCTAAATCTATGCTCTTACAAACACTAGAAGTCTAACAAAAAAAATAGCCTTTTAGAACCTTTAGCAGGGATTGAAACATTACCCCTAGGTCATCATTTTTCTAGTTAAACCAGTCAAAAATATACGGGTTCAGTACTGTTTAAACAGGAACTATGGGCTCTAATTCTAGGTTTAATAGGTTGGACCTGCCAATCTGGATCCAGTTAATAATAATAATAATAATAAACAACTAAAAAACACAGCACTCAATAAAAAACAAAACGTAAACAGATAAGTCCTAAATCAGACACCTTGCATATGGCCATGTGATAACTGAAACAACAAAGATTACAATAGGATGTGACTTAAAAATTAATGCGAAAGTTTTTTACTAACCGATGAACATTGAAGTTGCAAAATACAGAAGTATAAACATGGAATTCCATCACAAATACAACCAAATTTACATAAATGATCAAGTTACATATCCTAGATTACAAAAAGTCAAGATTTTTTCCTATGTTAATTTACCTTTATTTAGAGTTCTTAAATTTGATGTAGAGTATTCATGTCGCAAAATCTTTATGATATTACCATTCCCTCGCCTCTGGGAAAAGAACGAAAAGAAGTAAATAAAAAAATAAATTCAGAGGAAAATAAATTCAGGTTACTTAAAGTTTCCATGGGCCAATACATGACAAAGACGGCCACTGCTACCCTTTGCAAAAGTGAGACGACTGACGTAAATGTTTTGTTCAAGAATCCTTCCACATAAGGTACAACACCTGGAACAGCATAAAAAGGAATTTAATGAAATGTAATAAGAAGAGGTTATCCTTCATATCCTATTTAAAAAGTGCCAACATAAACAAACAAACTTGCACATATTCATAATACAGAACAACTCACACATAGATGCCGTCACGATCCTTATAGATGGGGCATTCTTCGCAATGATTACACCAACCCATTTCCATTGACTTAAATCAACCTACAAATGATTGTAAATTAGTAGACTAACAAAGGGCAACCCAATATAAGGTCCTAAAGAAGGATATATTGCACACAATCTTATCCTTCTTCGTAAAAGGTTGTTTCCGCGACTACTCGAACACGTAGCAAATTTACCGTTGCGTCGAGGCTCCTCTTCAAATTAGAAGACTAATGAGAAAACAACATATACTATTTGCAAAGTGTTGTGTGCATTTATCAACAGAGCATTCACAAGTATGAATATGCTGACTCAAACCGATAGAAGGACAGGGCAGGTGAGAGAAATTAGACAACATCAATGGATCAAAAAAGAAGCACATTAAGAATCTGAAAGAACATAACATCAAAACAAACACTAACAACAACTGGCACATTAAGAATCTGAACCCTCCCCTCTTCCTCTACCTGGGAATGATCACTCCATTGGCAAGACAATTCCATCAACATATCCTCAAACCGGTTAAACATTGCACGGCATTTTCAAGAGGGAACGGCGGGATCTTACCTGGGCGGCGCGGCGAGTGAGGAGGGGTGCGGCGACGAGGGGCGGTGCGGTGAGCGAAGGGCGGAAAGGAACGGAGGCGAGGAGACAGAACTTAAAACCCTCAGTTTTTATTTGAAGAGAACTGTTAAAATATATATAACTTGTATTTTATATAGTTAAATTATAATGTATCAGTTATACCGTAGAAAAAAAATTTAGTTTTTTTTAAAAAAAATTAATTATATCAATTATATTTTGATTTTAAAATTTTTTATTCAACCAGACTATATAAATCAAAACAAAAATTAATCGATAAATTTTTAAATAAACTTGTAAATATCTAATCTGTGAATATTCTATATAGTACTTAAAATTTAATAAATTAATTAATTTAATCCCACTAAATTATCATTGGCCTGACAAGTGCTGGAAGGTTTCTAGGAACTGTGGTGTCAGCTTGCCTTTGGATCACAATTGTAAGTGTTCATCAGGCACTGCATCTCTGAGTGTAGTTTATATTTATCTGAATGATGCTACTGCACACAAACTTAAGAACAAACAATCAAAAATTAAAATATGAAAACATCTTGATGGACAATATTTTGTATCTAAATTATACTAAAGTGAACCTGAGTGGGTCTGATTCATGGAACCTTGTGGACACTAGAAGACAAGTTGGTCAAGGTCTCCATATCCATGAGCCATAAAGAGAGGCAAGCAATTGATCCACCTGCAACAATAAATATTCACGAACAGCTTCCTGCTCTGCAACTTTGGCTCTGAGCGGCAAAATCTATCTCAGCTTTCACCTGCAATAATAAATGTATGATCAAGCAGTAGCCATCAAACTGATCTGTTTTCTTTCTCTCTATTTATCCAGTCAAATACGGGGACTAACAATCTCTTTAACTTTCCCACTGCTTCTGTCTCTCAAGATCAGAACTCTGCTGCATCTTAGAAGAAAGTTGAAAAAATCTGCAATCAAGCTAAATAACAAAAATCTTTGCCATGGCATTATGATTACATTGCTCATCGACAAACCATGCAAGAATATGTGAACAACAATACTTGAGTAGGTAATGCCAATGCAACCACACCAAGAACAGATATGAATTGTCATTGTGTTCATCTTCTATTAAAAATAGAAGGTACTGTTACATCACACTTCTCCAGTTTTTCAATCTTCAAAATGCACTCATTTGCTCTCTTTAGAACCCCTGGGGTTTCAGAGATGATGCCTTCCATTTTTGCTCGGAAAACAAGCAATTTCTCAACCATTGTCTGATCAGCATTACCAAGCACGCTACCTCCATTTGGTTCAAAAGATGGTGGAATTTCTACAAACGACGTCAATCAGTATTTTAGCAATAGGAATGTCAAAGATTATTCATGAAACATATGGCAAAGAACATCTTAGAAGAACATAACATGGACCTAGCTAGCATAGAATAATAAAGTTAGCATACATAATAGTACTTCTAGCTCTAAGAAAGAAATTTGCTAATGCATATGTTGATACTTCAGTACAACACATTTGCCATTTAAGTTCTTAATCACACCTATACAACTACTGTTCCAATGATCATGTCTAAAACCTACAACATTATACGTACCAGGAGAGGTCTCACTTCTTCCTCGCAAAAATCTGACTATCAAAAAGCAATCATGCCATGTACACT
>NW_027430341.1:0-33995 GCF_044706935.1 Curcuma longa | reverse complement strand
AGATCCAGATGGAATCCATATATATCTCGACAATAGTACGATATTGTCCACTTTGGACCCACGTCCTCATGGTTTTATTTTTGGGCATTACCCAAAAGGCCTCATACTAATGGAGATACTTTCCATCCTTTTACCCCCATAAACTTTTCCATGTACTTTAGATGTGGCACTATGTTTGCACCCTTTCAACCCAACAATCCCCCCTCAAACAAAGGACCACAGGCCCCCCCCTCAATGTCATTTTTGATGTCTGAATCCTCGACCCACCAGGACATTTTTGCCCCTTGATCCACCCAACCTACTAGGACTTCCCACCTAGCCGCATCTAACAGTGGTATCAGATCTTAGTATTATGATCCATGTAGAGTTGTCAGATTTTCATTGCATTATAGCCTATCTAATACCAATTTATTGGTAGTGGCGCAGCGGAAGCGTGGTGGACCCATAACCCACGAGTCCGAGCCTAGGTTCATTTCTTTTGGCTTTTCGTTGCACTCGTAACTTTAGGTTGGATTTGTCGTTGCATGTGTGTCCATTTTGGGGTGTCTATTGAATTTATCGTTGGATTTATCGCATAGTTGTAGTTTGCGGAAGTTAGCATTTCATTATAGGTTTATTAGGTTAAGCGTTTAGGTTTAGAAATTTGTATCGCATTAGTTTAGGGTTTAGGTTTAGTTTATTTTTGAATTTCTCGTTGTTTGGTTTATCTGCGTTTTATATTGCATGGTTTTGGAATCTATTTTCGATTGGATGTGTTATCAGATTTTTCGTTACTTCTTAGGAATTAGTAATAATATTTGGTTATCGAATTTTGTGTTATTCGATCCAGGTTGTGAGATGGGACAGACAGAGGCATGATCTCCAAGCAATTGTAAGTAAAGTCACCTTGTATATCTAATCCATTTCTAGAAACTTATAGTGATTATGTCATCAGGTGAGATTAAATTTTGTTATGGCTTCCGGACAAAACCAAGCACGTGGTCGACTCCAAAGATGCCCCGCTAGATTTGTAGAGACGGAGAGTTCCGAGGATGATAGGGATAATCGAGAGCAGACCCGTAACTCCCCAGCTGTAAGGCGGAGTTCTCAAGTTCCGGAAATACCGTCGACAGACCTGATATAGCCTACGATTAGTAGGATGGGGGATAGGAGCCGGATTCTCGCGCTGGCAAAATCAGTAAAGGACGCAGAAAAATAGAAGGGTCTGAGTTCACAGACTTCTGGTCAGAAGAGGCCAGCTCAGGAAGCCGGGACACGGGACTTCTCTAGACGACAAAAAGGGAAATATCCTACGGGATCTTTGAGTGGGTTCCAGCGAAAGGAGACTTCAGAGAAGAAATGTTATCGCTGTGGATCTGATAAGCATCAAATGTTGGATTGCCCATCCGATCAGGCTGTTTGCTATTATTGTAAACAACCTGATCACATGATAGATGTCTTCCCTCGGAGAGCCCAGCTGGAGCGCACAAATACTTCTGTCCCTGAAGGGCAACCCACACAGCCTCAATAGCAGAGGATACCACCAAGATACAGAGCACCTCCGCAGCAGAGATCTCTACCATCTACAGGACATATGTATCAAATCCAGGGAAGAGTATTACCAGCAGAGTCCCAGCCAGAGATCTGTTATGCAGCAACTCCGGCGCAACAGTAGCTACCAGCAATATCAACTTCAAATGATTTGCCTTACCAACATATTCATCAGTCGGAGTCAGTACCTCAGAGTCAACTTCAGCCTGCACGGAGGCAAGATATATTCCATTCAGATCCCCCGCCGGTCAATGCGGAATTCCGACACGATGATGCTACAATCAGAGCGGAGGCACGAAGGAACGAGAGACTAAGAAATTGAGTTATAATTCTTGGTTAGTATGATATTTGAACTATAGTAGGTAGATAGTAAATTTGGGGACCAAATTTTTATTAGTGGGGGAGAATGTAAGATACCAAGGATTTTTATTCTAGTTTATTTATTTATTTATTCCATTTTATTTTAGCGGAACCAAATTACACAACTTGGTTTGGTTCGTTAAGGAAGAGAATTTTGACAAGAGGGAATAGATTAGAAATTTCGTCTTGAAAATACTAAATGAACAAAATTTATTTGGAGTAAATCGGAGGTTGTTTAGTTAATGAACCAAACGAACCGAGATTGAACCAAACTGAACCAATCTAATTTGGTTCATGTTGGAAGAGGTTTTGATAAAATAAAATAGATGAAAAGATTCATCTCACGAAGACGAATCCAACAAAACTAATTTGAGTCAAATCGGAGATCGTTTGGTTGGTGAACCAAGCGAACCAAGACTTGAACCGGTTTACTATAATAATCGGTTCAACCGTTACAATAAACCTAAGTTTTAACACAATTTTACAAGATTACTGTGCACTCCTCAAAATATCGTGACCGCGCCCTCGCGCGACCCCGTCCGCGCGACCGCGCCCGCGCCCGCGCCCGGTCCACCGCCGCCCAGGTGTGCCGACAGAAACCTCGGGAAAACGCCCTTAAAAAGGGCCGTGCGAGCAGCCCTAAACCCCTGCTCCTCTTCTCTTCTTCTTCCTCCGTTGCCACCCCTGTAAACCAGCCGCCGTCGTACTCTCCTCTGCCGCGCCTCCGCCACCACCGTCCCCTGCATCCAGCGCCACAAGTCCACCGCCGCCGGTCGATCGCTGCCACTGCTGCTTCTCCTCTTCCTTTGCCTGACCGCCGCCGTGCCCCTGGCGTTGCTGCTTGCATGGAGAAGACCAGCCAACCGACGCCCCAATCGCCCGATTCTACGTCACTGCCGGCGCCGCTTGGAGCCAACCTCAACAACGTCGGAGATTGCTGCCAGAGCTGCCACTGTTGCCGCCGACCAACACTGCTCCTCATGTACTGTTGATCCCCTCCTCTGCTCTGCCGCCGGCCACAGTAAATAATTAGTTAATTAATTAATTAGATTAATTAGATTAAGGTTAGTAATTAATTAAGGCTTGTTTAATTAAACAAGTGATATTAAATTAACTAAGATAATTAATCTGGTTTAGGTAGATGATTAATCAATTTAATTACATATTAATCAATTTAATCAGTAGTTTATGGATTTAATTATTAATTAGTAAGTGAATAAGATGTAATTAAAGGGGGATTAATTACATAACTTAATTTGATTAGTAGTTGGATTAATTTAGATGGGTAAGTAGTGCTAAATCTTTGATTGGTTGGGTCGACTTGTATTGATTATAGTTGATTCGGTTTACGCTAACTTGGGTTAATTAGAATTTAATCGGATTAGATTAACCTTAGAATCGGCTAGGGTTTACCTTGTTGAAAAGTAAATACAGTATTTAGAAGAAGTTTATTGTAATTACAGGACTCTGATCTGTTGATAATACCATACGCGGAGGATTTCATTAGGGTTCTTATTGCAACGATTTCATCAAGAGGTGGGTACTCCTGTGCTTGGTCAACACAGGTCTCATTTTCGTAGTGCATGATTTATTATTGTTGTTATCTATCCTGTTGATACTTTTACTGCTCATGTTATTTATCCAGTCGATACCTTTGATAATCATTGCTTGATACTTACCTGTTGACCTTTATTGGGATATGTTATTGTCATGTTGCTACTCCTGCTATCTATGCTAGTTAATTAATTGATACCTTATACCTATCGTTGCTTGATTGTTAGTTGTTGATACTTAGACTTGAAACTTAATCTGATGCTAATGTCTTGTTTGGCCCCTCAGTTCACTGCCCCGAGGGGAGGGTGACTGGGGAGTGTAGAGTGCGGACAGGGATTGCATTCAATTAGGTCCTGTTTGGCCCCTCAGTCCACTGCCCCGAGGGGGGGTGACTGGAGAGTGTAGAGTGCGGACAGTGACTTACATTTGATTATGTCTTATCTGGCCTCTCAGTTCACTGTGCTCTAGGAGAGTGACTGGGGAATGTAGAGTGCGGACAGAGACTTGCATTTGTTTGCGATGGTTGCTGCATGATTTTACATGCATTCGTTGGTAGGATTATTACACAGTTTACTTTACTCATGCGTTTGCGGTTGTTGCACTTATCTATCATGATTGTTGCACTTGTTGCTATATTATTATGAAATTGTTGTTATATGACTGCTGCATTCGTATGACATGGCATAAATGATTAACATATTGCATATTGATTTTGCTCTTGTAGTATCATGTTGAACTGTATACCTATTGATATCCATGCTTATACTCCTTTAATACCTTGACATATTGTGCACTTTCATTCTAATACCCAATGAGTATTTTTATACTCACCACCCAGACCCTGGGGTTTTTTGTCTCCCCAGGTAGCGGATAGGTTTACTTAGAGCTTGAAGATTGGGCGGCTGTTTCTATCTCACATCCGAAGATTTAGTATGGGTTGGTTTATTCATTTTTACGTGTAATTCGATATGGTTGTATATATAGATTTTTATACACTTACGTTGGTACTTGTGTTGATGTGGTTCTTATCGTGTTTTTCCGCTGCATGGATTTTACAATTCATATGGAATTTCGCTTATACGATTTTGGTTTTCTCGTGGTAAGTTAATATAGTATGCATGTGTTAGTGGATAGTTGTTGTGGTCGTGTAGGCCTTATACCTTCTATGTTGTGTGTATGTATGTGTGTTCATTGGACGTGTTGTCCTTATTCCGACCGCATGTGGTCGTGTATTCTGTTTGTATTCAGGAAAAATTGTCATGGTTACTAGGGAGATGCTGTCGAAATTTTTTCGACGGCCTCCCGGGACGTGACACCTTTTAGGATTTTTAGGTCTCCCTATAGCTATAAATAAAGTGGGTGACGACCACACATGTAACTTTTGGCATAGTTTCAATCTAAAGCATGGTGAGGCTCTCACTTGTTGGTTCTTCATTGAACTAGAACTTATCAAGGCATTCCCTTGTGGCATTCAAAGACTTATCAACCTCCATCCCAAGGTTGTGGCTCTTCCCTCTTCCTCTATACCAAGGTTCGACTTTCTTAAGTATCGGGTCAAGGTTCTATTCATCATTCTTATCGATTTAGACTCTCCTTCTTTCTTTCTTCAATTAGTTGTGAGTTCTTGAGATTTTCCTCTATGGGTTCACATCACCAAGTAAGAGCCTCATCTTGCAGGTGATAAGTAGCTAATCCGACCTTCTCTACGTCCGTACAATCCATATACTCATAAGTATCCACCAAATTCTCCAGCCACGACCAAGCTTTCCATGGATCAGATCCTCCGTGAAATAAAGTGAAACGTTCCTTGGCCAAAGGCCGATTTGGCCAAGGTCATAATACGACTTTTGCCAGCCAGAGCAGATGTAGGCATATCTGGAGGAATCCCCTAACCCTGACAGCTCGACTCTCCGATCGGAATATTACGGTTTTGATCCCGTATATCTCTCTCCTCCTGAATAAGATCGGGCTCCTCTAACATATCAGGTTGTCTCAGGTGTTGACCTCGTCCTCGGCCTCGGCCTCAAGGTATAGGGGTCATACAATAAAATGTACTTGATACACGATCAATATAAAATTTCTACCCAACTAGAGAAACATACTAAAATACTAACAGATTTTTGTCGGAGATCTTTGCCATGCCATTTCCATCTCACAATCTGGATCGAGCAACTCAAAATCTGATAAACCCGATACGACGACAAATACGACTTTTGGTTACTCGATACAAAACAATTATGAACAAATGTTAAACCTAAGTCCTAAAATGCAACGATTAATTCTGAAAAACTAATCGTAAAATCATGCTCTAATAGACTCAAAATGCGACAAATAGAACATAAACTTGGCTCTGATACCACTAAATTGGTATCAGATAAACTATAAATGCAACAAAAATCCAAAGAACCTAACCTGCTCTGATACCACTAAATTGTCACAACCCGGGAGATAGTCGTCCGAAAAATTTCGGCAGCACCTCCCCAATATCACTGACAATTCCCTAGATACAAACATATAATAAGACCCACACGGCCTATCCATCATTTACCCTAATTACATATTCATTGGATTATGAAGATTCTAAAAAAAAGCTTCTAAGATCTAGAAGGCACTAAATAAAAAGGGTTCCAATTATTTTAAGCAAGGTGGAAATTATTTAAAATAATTAGACACTAGAAACTTTAAAGGGAAAGTATAGTAATAAGAAAGCATGTATCTCTATTTCATGCCTTTGATGATGAATACCATATTGATATGCAAACAAGAACCAATGCAGCTTTTAATTTCAGCTCGATCACACAGTCAAGAATAAGCAAGTGATGGTTTACCATGCTTTAGGGTTAAATGGAATAGTTTAACCCATATCCCATGCCCTTGATGTTTCGGCCAAATAAAGGGTTAGGGTTTGGATTTCTACCATGAACCTAACTAGGGTTTCAAGTAAAGGGTTAGGATGATCTAAAGCTTATGTGATTAAACCTTAACCAAGGTTTTTGCCTATAGTAGGTTTCGGCCATGTAATGATAACTAAGGAAGAGTTGGGTTTTAAACTCAACCATAATTGCAAACCCTAGTTAATGATGTATCATGATGATATGATGTATGAAGGCTTATGATTTAAGCTAAGAGCCTAAGTAACCCTATAAGGATTCGGCTAACCCTAGGAACTTAGGATTTAGCTGGGTTAGGGTTCCAAGTATGATTAACCATGATTAGTTGAAGCTAAACATGGGTAGATGGTAAATGGAATGAGTTTATGTAACATGGTAAAGGAAACCAATGAGTTTTGACCAACCGTATGGAATTAAGGGTTGGTTGAATAAAGGGTTCAACAATGTTAACCATGTTAATGTTATGCGTTATCTCATGTCAAGGCTTAACAATGAGATTATGATATGATGTATCATGCTATATGAAATGAAATGGAAATGATATGTTCATTATGCTATGATAAGAAAATGTAAAGGAACATTCATGATGAAATGAAAAGGGAAGCATGTCAGGTTGAAGGATAGTAGACCTAGCTAGGTTGAAGGATAGTAGACCTAGTAACATGCTACATGAGAAAGAAATGAAAATAATGCTTGAATGTTACCATACAAAGATAAGGAAATGTAAAGGAATATTCATGATGAAAATGAGAGGAGAGCATGTATCCTCAACTATGACTATCAACCTTAGATAAGGATGTATCATGTTAAGGTAATGTATGAAGGGCTAACCCTAGGAAAGAGGGTCTAGCTAATAAGACTATGATATGATGTAGCATGCCATATGCAATGAAATGAAATGTATGCATGAATGTCCAAATGTTATGTTAAATAAATGAAGGGAACGTTCATGACATAAATGAAAAAGGGCATGTACATCATTATGTTACTATGATATGATATGATGTAGCATGCCATATGCAATGAAATGAAATGTATGCATGAATGTTCAAATGTTATGTTAAAGAAATGAAAGGAACATTCATGACATAAATGAAAAAGGGCATGTACATCATTATGTTACTTTGAAATGAATGGCTTGTATCGGATCCTGGAAAGGATCCAAAGGGACGGGCACCCTAAGGCAGCCAAACGCCCCTAGGTCGAAAGATAGAAGACCTAGTAACCGAGTAGTCGAGATTAGCTACCTCGTACTTACTTGGAATGTTGCACGCAAAGAATGAATGGGTACAAGCCGGGGACCCCAAACAATGTTGATGATATGTTTATCTATTATGATAATAAATTTTCAAAGGCATTTGCATTATGTTTGTATGCATATGAATGAATGCTAAGATAAAAGAATCTTATGCGCTTTATGCAAAGTTAATATGCTTCTATGTTTATGCTTATGTTTGCTTATGCTATATGAATGTGATGTGACGAATAGTTTTGTGAGTAGGAAAGGAACTTACTAAGCCTTGTGCTTATAGATTTCTTTCTTATATTGCAGATCCAAATAGTAGTCACTGAACAAAGGGAAGCAGCAGTGAAGAGGCTGATGAAAGATGTGTGTGGTGGTGACATGACATAGAGATCCTGGCAACTTATTAAACATGACTTTTATATCTGCATGCTGAATGTGTGCTACACTTAGATGTTCTAACCAGACAATGCATGCACCATAAGATTTGTAAGTCACATATGGATTTCCTGTCATGAATGCATGTTTGTGATTCCGCTGCGAAGTTTTATGGATTTCCGTATGTGAAATTTAAATGAATGAAAGAAAGAGTAACTGTAGCGTCCGTCATGGGCCCTATGTAAGGGCGGACGTTACAGATAAGAACCTAGACCTAGAGTTAATATAACCTAATTGAACATTGTAGATTTATATTTGTTTGAACAAGAGCCAAGGTAGCTCCTAATATTACTGTTATTACACCTATTAAAGAAATAATATTCATTATGTAAGGTATGGATATGAAAAGAGAAAGAAGTAAATTCCCGCTGCTACCCCATATAAGAGCCGAGATAGACGTAGGTCCTTCCATTGCATCAGGATACATGAAGGGGGAATTATGCAAATTTAGCAACTACACCGAGGAATAATAAAAAGACACACAAAGTAGCAAATAAAGAGCTGCCCCCATTATTATATATAAGTTATTATTTATTTTGAACAAATCTTAAAATTCAAGACTACCAGTTATCGAATAAAAACCTAAGATTCCTAATAATAAACCAAAATTCCCTACACGATTAGTTACAAAAGCTTTTTGACACACACTCACTACAGTCGATCATGTGAACTAAAATCCTATTAATAAATAAGAACACATTCCCACTAGTTCCAACAAAATATAAATTTTTATCAAATTTAAACTGGTAACTAAACCCAATATAGAAGCATTGAAAAAACTTATATAAGCAAAAAATCTTAAATATCCTTGATCATGGAGCATATATTTGTCACTATAAATAAGAACCATGATTCCAATAGTAGTAATTAGTAGTGCATAATCAAACTAAGTGGATCGATTAAATATCCAAACTCTAAGAAAAAAGCATTATTGATGGTCCAAGACCACAGATATTGATAGATGAAACTTCCATTATTTCTTGAATAGATAAATTGGCTGAAAATACCATAGCTATACTTAAGAAAAAAAACTAGGAAAAACCCATATACGATGAATATTTTTTGTTGGTGTTGGAATAAGTAGAAACCCCAATCCTATTTACATAGTAACTGGAAGTGGAAGAAAAGTTATTATCCATGCATATTGATATGTATATACCATAAAAAATGAAATTTTTAATCATTCTACAAAAATTGGAATAATACAATGTGGATCCTCATAATTTATAGGCATATTATTAATTTGAATATAGATAGTACAATCCGTACTTTAAATTTAAAGTAGAAAATAAATACAGTTATTATTATCAGGTAATCAAATATCTTAGTTGCCAGACTAACTACTAATTTAATTCAAATTGTAATTTAAATTATAGGTATGGCACTCTTACCTTAATCAATTTAAAAAATAATTTCCTTCCTTTTTTGTACTTGTATTTTTTTCTTAGCTATACTGTTATACTATATATGTCAGAGTATGTATATATATGAGTAATTTAATTATATATATATGATTAAATTATTTTTATTTTAAATATATTAATGTGTATGTTTCAATTTTTTAATTTAAATTTTATAAAATATTTATGTTTTTCATAGAAAAATGTGTTTGAAAAATTAATTTTTTTTTACTATTTTACTATGGAATAAATATGGATAATGGGTAAAAGGAACAATTCATTTTGAACAATACATGTCTTTCACATACAATGATAAAAATAAGTAATCCTTTTTTTGACAATCCCCAAAAAAAATGTATTTCTATGTCAAAAAAACGTATTCATAAAAATATTTGATAGAAAAAAGAAAATTCAGTTGCAATAAAGGTTTTTTCTTTAGTGAAATCAATCTCTACCAGGCATTCAAAAAGTTGTTTTGTACAACAAACAATTAATAAAGTCATGGAATAATTGAAATTGACATACCTTGAAAAACATCAGTATTTTAAAATAAATGATTAACATTAATTAGTATATTGAACTCCTCAATATCAAATAGGATCAGTTAGAACTAGTTGTTGTGGTATATAAATATCGTATATGGATGTGATATATAGAATAATGTATGTATATTTGGTTTGAGATTTTTTTTTCTATCTACTTTTTACAATATAAAAAAAATTCTATTGTGAAATGTAGAGTATGATTGTGATAGAAATGCAAATTTTGTTGTTTTATTTGTTATATGGTTAACTAAAAACTAAATTAATTTGGTATACCATTATTATATATATATAATAAAATATAATAATGAAAGATATTAATACTTTACTATGATAATAATAAAATAGTATCTAAATTGTTAGAAAATGATAAATTCTTATGCTAATCAAAATGTTATAGATAGAAAATCATAGTTATTTCATTTTCTTCATTAAATGATACATTTTTTTTTCATTTTGTTTGAATCCATAAAAAGAAAAGGAACAATTCTCAATTCTATAGCTTAGTCTAAAACTATGGAGTTTTAATTGCTTTTTTGAAAACTTAATTTTTAGTATACCAAAGTTCATTATTAAAACCAAACTTACAACAATATGATACTAACTAAAAATTATTTTATTGTTTATTTAATAAAGATTCAAATTATCATATAAATTTCAATGAATAAAGATTCATCAATTCTAATGTTGTATTTTATAAACTATATTGAATCCTTGAATCTCAACGATTCAACATAAATTGACTATTATTATTTCAAATAAGCCACCATGGTGAAATTGGTAAACACACTACTCTAGGAAGCAATGCTAGAGCATCTCGGTTTGAGTCCGAGTGGCAACATCCTATCGTATCAAAAAAATCTTCTAAAATAGGCACAATGGATCTTATACAATGGCTGCTATAATGTAGTCAATTCTCGATTTCAGTTCTCTAATGAGACTCCTTTTTATGATATTTATAATTTTAGAACATATATTGACTCATATCTCTTTTTTGATAATTTCAACTATTATTATGATTTATTTGATGACCTTTTTGTCTTCATGGCAGGGAGAGTAGTTCGATCCCATGACCATGAATAATAAAAAGAATATCTAAGTATGGACTATAATCTGAACGGAAAAAAATCTCAATCTCATGACTAAAAATAAGAATGTCTGGAATACCTGAATACCAATTATAATTCGACCGAGGAGAGGAGCTCAATCCCACGGCCATGAAGATAATAAACATAAGTTTGTCTAGAATACCTAAATACAAATTATAATCCAACCGAGGAGAGTAGTTCGATCTCACGACCATGAAGATAATAAGAAGAATGTTTGGAATGCCTAAGTACATATTGTAATCTCACCGGAGAGAGAACTTCGATCCCACAACAAAGAATAAGAATACCTCAAATACCTAGATAATGATTATAATCTGATCAAGGGAGGAGCTCGATTCTATGACCATGAAGATAATAAGATAAGAATGTCCAAAATACCTAAATACTGATTACAATCCAATTGGAGAGACGAGCCCCACCAAGAATAAAAATGACCAAGGACATGTTGATTGATCAAATTTTATTTATTCCAACATGACTCTAATTCACAATCACAATTTCCAAAATTGTATCCATATTAAATCAATATACTTCTTTCATTGTCGCATAGTTTGCTGAAACATTACACGAAGTAAAAACAAATTATGGTTAATAAAAATGAACAAGGAATAAGCATTTAGGACAACACCATGATTGTGTTGGTCTTGGAAAGAAAAAAGAAGATCAAGTCGTTTTTTAAATTCTCCAACATTCAAACTTTTGACAAATTCCACAATATTGCATATAATATTTTTGCTTAGTTCTAAGTTGTTGCATTACTTTTGGTAGACAACATTAAGATCGAGTGAACATGCCTTTGAATGGTAAACAATTTATTAGCCTCAGCATCATAAGATGTACCTCGATGAAGAACATATAAAGGAAACCAAAGATGCACTCAACCAAGCAAATTATTTAGAAAGTTGAAATGTTTCTGAATAAGATGAAATTCTTTAAATTGAAGCTGGTGATACATATTAATAATGTGCAGATACTATAACCCTTGCAGTGTTAATCTCAAATTGCTCCTCAACATCATCAAGTAAAGCCTTCCAACTATCTAGTTCAAGTTTTTACCATGAAGAGATCAAAGAAAAAATTGGATTGAGCAAATCTAGCAGTGAAAACTATTTATCATGCAGCAGCATTCAATAAGAGAGATACTTTAAGCACAGTATGTTACCTTTGAACAAAAATAGACAAAATTTGAGCTCTCAACCGGGGAGAGCAGTTCAATCCCACCACCATGAATAATAATAAGAATCCATCCAAACCAAAAGAATGCTAAATTAAGTGTGAAGGACTAATTGAGCATTTATCACAAGTAGCGAAGTGAACTTAAACTGAAGAGGACTGAGGAACTTCGCCTATTATATTGTTAAAACTCAAATCTCTACAGAAACAAATAGTTATGACTTGAATGATACTATGATATTGTTGCGATATCATTCCAACGTTCCAATACATGGTGTCGAGGAGATTGGATGTTTAAAGTGAGAAGACATTATTTATCCCAAGTGGTATTAAATCTCAAAATTTGGAACGATATATTTTGGCCATTTCGCCCAATATGGTATAAGATTTCAAATCATGAACAAAACATCCTATGCTTGATCTTAATAAATCGGTTGCCAAAACTTACTATTCTTGATCTTGATAAATCTAAGTGGCTCTCCTAATTTTTATGATCTCAATGCACATGCACAAACAACTACACAATCACTATTCAAGTGTTAATGATCCATAGAATAGTGTTTGCATTTGTGTGCCCTTGTGTGTGGCACATGTGTATGTGTGGTCAGTCGGGTGTCTAAAGGTCTTGAATTTTTTTGAATCTATAATGCACTTCAATGGAGTTTTCACTAAATAATTTGATTGGCAATGTTATTGGCATCTATAAAATACATTAAGAAAATTAACACAAGACACCAATTCACTTCCAATCAGCCACACATTGTTAATGTTCATGTTATTTGTGATGGCTGATTAGGTGGGTCTCTGAGGAAGATTTTGAACATTTTTGAACTATGATGATGAACTCCAATCAAGACTTCTTACACAATACTTGATTGTAAATTTTACTGCCATCTACATAATACATTTAGAAATAGCAACTTTACATGAGACAACAAAAATAAAGAATAATAAAAGCTCTTACCCAAGTTCAGTTATGAAATCTTGACATGTCTGAGCATTCGTGTTAAGGAAGTAATGAAATGTTCTTTTCCTTTCCATTGGAGTTGGATCAGTATCACTTTGTAGGAAGTATCATGTCTATGTTACCATCATGACTATCAATTGCAGCGCCTCGATTAGATAAGAACAAAGCAAATACTTTTCTACAAACTTTTAATGGGGAGAGGAACAAGTGCAGTCTTATGGGGGTAATTTCGAAGGTTGATTCAATGAATATTTCTATTGCTAAATATAGATCCTAAAAAACAATAATGAATTCATTAGAATAACACAAGTAAAGAGAATGCCATCATACTTTGAATTATCTGCTTGCTAAATTAACTATTTGGGAATGTCACCCTGGATAATACCTCAATTACCCCTCGCCTCCTATCAGTAGTGCGCTGAAGAACATGATCCTATGTTTGAAGCAGTCTTATCTTCTAGTTAGTTGAGGGCTTGCAAATTGATTAACATTCAAGTTTGCTGCTGCTCCACTTCTCTTAAAACCTTCAAACAATCTCAGAAAAAGGTTATAGTCCATAGGATCTAAGACAGCAAAATTTTGATCAGGTGTATTGTACATCGATCAAATCTATTGGATCTAATGCTAGTTGATAGTCATTAAGCCTAAGACATTAGAGATGTAGGACATAGGTTCTTATCATAATCTTCATCACCAACTATAGAAGCATTGATGGAAGTTCACCATTGGATGATTGATCAACATATATTTCACTATTGGAACATGCATCTTCATTAGCTAAGCAATCATAAATATTGGAGTATTAAAGCCAAGGCAAGGGAAGGGCAGATGGGTTAAATGATGACTGTGATGCCAATATCGTGTGTCAGTATGATTTGGTACTGGGTTAACAGTCCATAATGCCAAGATTACTTAGTGATGGTTGGGGTATAACACCTCAAAAAAAGTAAAGGCTTGAACAAGTTCATATACAGAGGATATTTAGTCAAAGAAATATTAGAAGATGAAACAACAATTGAGAAGGCTAAAGGAGTTGCTCTAAAGAAGGGAAGAGGATACCCATAGAATTCAGCACGAACATATCAATAGCTCAACCAAGTCACAATCACATAAAAATCATTTAACATCATCAAATATTTTCAACAAAGTATTGATTATGTTTGCTAGATCAGACTACTACCACAAGAAAAGTGTATAAAGCTTTAAAACTACTGAGCGGTATAACAGTAACCCTTACCTGCTTTGCCTTGAATTCGATTTTTAGCCTGCCATGTGCTTAATAATAAACTCTGATACCAAAAAGGGATCATCATATCGCCCTGGTTTGGGAGGTGTGGTGGGAACTTCAATTTTCAAGTAATAGTCTGCACATAAGGCACATGAAGTTAAATTGCACGTGGTGCAGTTTAGTCATGACCTCTGACTTGTTTCCCTTTTGCAGAACTTGTACTTAATTAGCAGAGTGCTAATTTCTTGGTTCATATTCCAGCTATGATGGCATAATGCCTGCTCTTCTAGAATATCTACCTGAACCTGTCAGCCATGATTATCTCCCATCAATACAAACAATGTATCTTTTAATGGTAAAATACTGGTTACCAAGTTATAGTGTTGCTTTGTTCCCACTTCTCCTTCAGACATGCTGCATATAGCATCACTATCGGATTCTTCAGGATCTATTGAGATGACGTCAATCATCTATGTCTCATATTGACAGAAAGGACGAGGCAACAACATCAACATAGTACCCCTATTATCAAAGTATGAAGACCTTATTTACGAGACTTCAAAAAGGATTCTCTCCAAAGAGGAACATGACAAAAGAAAAGATATGGCCAAGATTGAGGATCAAGCTTTAGGTCATGTCTTGTCAGGAATAAAGGAGCTGGAATTGATTCTCTACATGAAGTAGATGGATTTCTACCATAGAGCGCACTTGGAAGGAGGCGTACAAAATTATTGGAAGACAAACTTGTCAGCTATAAAGGAAGGAAGGAGAGACCTGTGGAACGTGGTGGAGCGTATGAAATGGATAAGCACAGAGATAAAGATGGTTCACCCATGAAGCTAGTGGTGAGCCCACGATGAGTAAGCATCGTACTACTTGTTAATAATTTAGCGATTTTAATAATGCACAAAGGACTAAGCCTCAGGGAGCCATCCTTTGGCAAAGTGTGAAGTGTCCTGTAAAGACCTATATTGGTAGACAAAGGGTATCTGATAAAGGACGATGAAGCTCAATAATTGCACCCACTTCAGTCAGTATACAGTCCTTCTCTTGCCTATATAAGGTCAGTCGAGTGAAACGGTTCAAGTAGACTTGAGCGTTCCCATTGGATCAGTGAGGATCGAACATTGGAGGAAGTCCTAGGGGTCGAGGATTGGATGCTGAGCAAAAATCCAATCGGGTTTGAAGGACTGGATGGTTGGTAGAAGGTAATCTCTCCTACGAGGAGTAAGTGATGATGCATTCCATTTAAGGAAACAGTAGGTGTTGGTCTGACTTAGAGTTTAACTGAAAATCTAAAAGTTAAGACTAGACGATTTAAAACTGTATAATTTCCTATAAGTTATATATTATACTAACTATGCGGTGCAAGAAATTAAGAGACCAAAACATCAGATTCTGACTGCCCCTATGGATTCAGACAATCAGACAGTCCAGGTGCGCTTGGATGTTAGCAGATCAGGCCAGAGAGACAGATGAGGTGGCAAGACATGGGCCAGAGAGATAGATGAGGTGGCAAGACAAGATTGGCAGAAGACACTCAACTTTCAAGCGCTCAAAAGGTTCTAGGCCCTTGAAGAAGCATAAGGCAGTCAAAGCTGACCCAACAATTTGGGATATAGGCATTCGAAGATGCTAAGTCAGTGTCAAGAGCGGATCGATGAGTCAACGTGGAGGCGTCCGAAAGGAGTTTCAGGTGCCTAGATTAGTCAATAGAAGAAGCTGTAAGGGGGAACCCTAGATCATCCATTCATAATCAGTCCACGACAACTCTACACGCGAACGATGCGCCCGAAACGCTGTTGTGATGTCGGAACGCTGCACCAACAACTGCACGCCCATGCTAACTCTTTTTGTCATAAACTTGGATATTGATTTTCACCTATTCTGTTCTTAATTACTAGGACGGTAAAGTGTTGCCGATCCTACATCCTTTGTAAAGGCGAGTCTTTTTCTCGTAAGAGAAAGAGTTTAATAGTGAATTGTCTAACGTAAGCGGTCAAGGATTGCGGGCCTTGAGTAACAGCCAATAATTGTGAACCAATTAAAAATAAAACTGTATTTACTTGTGTTTGACAAAATATTCCACTGTGTTTTTGTATATTTGAGTTACGAATTTTCTAAATACGTGAAAAAGCGACAAACGCTATTCACCCCCTCTAACATTCACTTCGATCCTACAACAAGGACCTTTATGCTCTTGCTCTAAAAGAGCACCTCCCTTTCCCAATTTGCCATTGTAGGTTAATGCAGCTGCTTCCTTCCGAACTAATTCTTTGTCTCTTCTCTTTCTTTTCTATCCCTACCATCTTTATCTCACCTAGTTTTTGTTCCTCTAAAGGGAATGACCTAAACAACATTCATGTGTAAGATCCATTACTTTCTCTGTTTAATTATTTTTTTATAAATATGGATTGAGATACTTGCAACAACTCATGGTTTCCAATCATCTCGCATTGCTATATTTCTGATGGTCATTAGCTAGAAAACTAGGTTTTCTATTGTCTAGAAAAACCCTCAATTATCTTTTGTCAAGTTAGATTTTCTTGGCTTAGTGATTTTTTCATAATTAGTTATTTTTAGTGTGCCCGTCAGTTTTTTTCTTATAGCATTTTCAAGTGAATTAGGAGTTGCATAGTCTCTTCCAATGAATTTCTGGGAAGAAAGCAATATTAAGAATTTTAGGACTAGCAGCAATTCATAATTTACATTTTCCCATCAAGAATGATCCTAAGCAATCTTGTGGAAGAGATTACTAAACCTACCAACTAAACTCCACCTTAGCCTTGATGTTTATGTCACGACCCGAGAGATAGCTGTCCAAAAAATTTCGACAGCACCTCCCCAGTATCTCTGACAATTCCCTGTATTCACACATATATAAAGGCCAACACGGCCTATCCATACTACAAAATATGAATTTATATACACAAAGTAAAAGGTGACCCACACGGCCACATACACATCCTACACAATTACTAGCGAGAAAACTTATCAAATACGCAAAACTCAGAATCATAGGAGTGGAAAATAAATCCAATAAAGTCCAATGCAATGGATACGAGTCCAAGGAATACTACATATGAAAATCCACCATAATCATCAAGACGAAGTCAGAAATCCGAAACTATGAATCGTAAACAACAACACGACAAGTATCACAAGTATACCACAATACATCACACACACATAAAATCCCGTCGTCGTGAGATGGCGTAGCTGGCAGATCCCTAGCATCCTCTATAAGCTCCTACCTGATATCTGGGAAGACAGAAAAATCCCAGGGTCCAAAAGATGTGAGTATAAATACTCAGTGGATAATACAGGAAGATAGTGCATATATGAAACAAATAGTAAGAGTAATACTACATACCAGAGGTCAACAAGGTATCAGTAAAGTCTCTGTAGATAATAAACAACTAACATGGATCTCATGTAATGCACCATATGAATGACATGTCAAACATAGTGCAACAATCAAGAGTCAAATAAGTAGACCATCAAAATGCAGTATCAGTGCGGTCTAATACACACACACACACACACACACACACACACATATATATATATATATATATATATATATATATATCACATGATGCGCATATGCATGATGCAACTGCCACACTCATTACAGAACTCGTGTAAGCATCTGAGTCTGGGAATGTCTGGCATTGGGGGATCAGTACTCCGTGCCCTACAACAAAGTAGTCCGGAGATCCAAATCGGGGGATCAGTGCTCCGCGCCCTACAATCAAGTAGTCCGGTGATCCAAATCGGGGATCAGTGCTCCGCGTCCGGTGATCCCGTAGCTATGATAAGCTATATATCCTATGGCCGATATCTGTCCTCTAATACTCATCACCAACGTACCAATCATTTACTCTCCGAGTACTACCCCTACCCGATGTCGAGGCAGATCATCGACTCGGTTGCGTACTGCCATACAACCACCATCACCGCGATGGAAATAGGGTATGATAACCATCTATATCAATATATCACTACAAGTCATCTACCATCACGATAGACCCACAAGGGATTTACAATCGTTCATCATGCATCATGATGAGATGCTCAAATCATAATAGTCAACACCTACCATATTAATCAATAAGCGTAGGTATAAGTAATGATGATCTCAGGTATCATAAGGAAAGAACCATATCAATAAGGATCACAGATGTCATATCAATGATAGAAACAACAGTCAAGATTAATAATCCAATATCAACAGACAGAAGGTCAAGCATGATATGAGCATGAATAACATAAGCAGTATACAAATAACAGACAGGAATAACGTCAAGGTATCAAACTACAAGAACTGTCAAAGAATCATGCACTGGAAATAAAAGGAACTTTATTGACCAAATATAGTAAATTACCCACCTGATAAATCATAATTCAAATCCTAGAACTCCTAGAAATATCAAGGTAAGTAACTGATCGATAATCAAGGACCTGCAAAAGAAATAACCAATATCCATTAAATAACATATAGATCTTAACAAATTTAAGATATACATATAACCCAAATCCAATTAGATCCATAATTCGATTTACTCATGTTAATTAAACACGAGTTAATTTCATTAATTCTAATTGGATTTAAACCAACCTAACTTAATTAACCTAACTAACCTAATTAACCTAACTAACTAACTAATCTAATCACATAACTCAAATAAATAAATTCTAACCTAACCAAGCAATCTAGCATCAAAATATAAATCTCCATCCTAATAACCCTATCCTAGCCATACTAATCAATAAATCCAAACATAATCCTCAACAGCTAGTAATCTCCATCTCACTGAAATTCCTAAAGGAATCTCAACATCTAAACAATACACCAAAACAACATAATAGAGCAAGAATCCTACAAGTCTTGGTTTCAAGGCTTACCTCAGATTGTTTCCAGGCCTTGTCCTAGATTTCTTTCCTCTAAACCTTAGCTCCACTCGATCAAGTCCCCACCAACCTGATCAAATAGAAATCCACTCAACAGGCCGATATTATCAACATCCAAATTCATAAAATCCGAATAAATCCCTAAATAATCCACCATAATCATCGCTAGCCCTGTTCTTGATCAAGAGAACTGCCGACACCCAATCCAGCAGATCCAAGCAACGATGAAATCTGAAATTTCATTTCCCAATCTTACCGAAAACAAACTAGAGTCTATCTCACCCAAAATTCCAATAGAATCAAGAATCAAACACTTACCCAAATCAAAAACCATGAAATCCCTAGATTAGTTCTGATCGGTGGCTTGAGGAAGAATACTTCAAACAAAATGGGGGAAAAAGCATTGCAGGGGAAGAAGAGGCGATCTAGGGCATGGACAACAAGAAGATGGTGGCTCGCGAAGTGGAGAAGGCTACTTTCGGCGTGAGAAGAAGAAGATGCCAGGTGAAGGAAGCTTCGGTTGAAGGGTATCGTGGCTTCGGCGCAGGTGAGGGAAGGAGATCACCCATTGCATGATTGGAACCCAAAGGCTGCCTCTCGCCGGAGGAGGAGAGGAAGAAGGCTTCGGCACGGTTGGGAGAGGAAGAAGCTTCGAGCGAAAGAGGAAGAAGAGGGGAGAGCCGATTGGGAGAGGAGATGATGAATCACGAAATCGTGATTTGGGAAGAACCTCTGCCACAGGTGGAAGAAGGAAAATCTTAACGGGTTAACGGGTTCAAGTTCCATTTTGAGTTTAACCCCAAATCCAATACCCATTATCCAATAACATTATCCAATAAGCTATAATCCCCCTTTAGCAATTTGGGCTGCTCTTGGGCTCAAGTTAATTGGTCTTTTAGTTAGGCTAAAGGGTTAGATTAATTAGGTTACATCATTAACCTAATTTAAAACCCAAATCCTTAATTAATCAAGCCTCAAATGACCAATTAACCCTTTAATCCTTACCTATTAGGGTTCGATTATTTACAATCATCCCTAAAATTTTTCGTATATTACAGTTTAGCTTTTCAATCTATATTTTGGTATGACTTCTCCTATAATGTTCAAACAAGGATCTTTGTTATGTTGGTGGTTATTAGTATCCTCCTTGTTTGTAACATTGTCAAACTTAGGTAAATTTTTTCCCTTTCATTTCTTAGAAATGTCTTTTTGAAAATTTTAACATTACATGTTACATTATGTTGTTGGTGCAAGGAGCACTAGGTCTAACCCTAGAGTTTTGATGTTAAACAATATACCTAGGTCTGATCAGTTTGACCAAGGGTTGATCCAAATAAGACCTAATGTTTGGATGTGAATGAAGTCTAGTTAGGTCAGTTTGACCAGAAGACTAGCAAGAATTCCTAGTCGGTTAGTGACGAATCATGGTTTTGTCACTAAATTGGTGACCAACCATGGTTTTGTCACTAAATTGACGACGAATTACAGATTCATCGCCAAATTGGTGATGAATTATGAATTCGTTAAATGTGATGATTTTTGCGACAAATGTTAGTTTTGTGATGATTTTCACGATGAAAATTATTGTATCGCTACTTCCGCAACTAAATTATTTTTGTCACAAAATTCATTGCAAATTGGCGATAAATAATTCATCATAAATTTCGTTGCCAATTTGCAATAAAAAATTTTTGTTGCTAATACCCTATATTTTTGTACTGTGTCATTTTGAATTTATAATGACTTGTAAGCAATTCAAAGCCATATCCTTACAGTGGTATTAATGTTATTTAATATGTAAAATAATAACTTGTAAGCAATTCAAAGCCATTATCATAACATGCATGAACAAAAGAGGGTTATTGGAGAAGCAATAAGTTTTTGATTTAACTCAAGCAAATAAAGGAAGAAAGGTGAGGATACCCTTTAACAATTGGACTTAAAATGTAATGACTAAAAATAAACCATCACAATGGTAATCTAACTTGAAAATTGAAGGACTGAAATATCAAGATAAGGATCCCATCTCAAGATGATGTTTGATGTTAGCATGAGGCCTCTAAGAAAGCCAAGTGAGAATCATAATTTAATTAAATTATCAACCAATTTTAACTAATCAAATTTAACATTAATTTTCCATCAATTTAGATACAAATTGTACAAGGTAAGATTGATGCGAGTGCTCAGTTACTTTATACTAACTCACCTATATCTATTATCCTTTTTCTTTTTCTTTTTTTTTCTTTCTTCCTATTTTTCTTGCTCTTCTTTTGTCTTCATCTTCCTCTGACTTCATCTTGTTCTTTTTCATGCAATTGTTTTTCTTCTTTTTGCTCTTCTTTTTCTTCTTATTTCTATTATTCATTCATTTTCCATCATTTATGGAAAGACAAATCAAACAATCTTAGATAAGTCATGTTGCTACTCACAAAAAAATCTGCCATGTAGTTAGAATTTGCATTGTAGTGTTTCTTCTTTTTCATACTATTGCTATCCTTAGGATCATTTTTCTTTCCATGTTTTACCTTTTATTCTTTTTCTTTGTCTTGACATTCTATTTTTATTAACAATACCAATAATAAGTTTTTGTTTTTGTTTTTTCACATGGTCTTTCTTAATTTGTTTTGCTTTCTTCTTCTACTTTTACTTTGACTTCGTCTTCATTTTTGTGTCATCATTCATGTGTTATGTAATTTTTATTTGTAATATCTTTATAATAATTATATCATTGTGTTTTCTTTTTTCCCTCTTCCTTTGATTTCTATTTTATATTCTTATTGTGATAAAGTTATTGTCATATAACTTGGAGGTCACGTGTTCATATTTCGGAAACAGTCTTTTGTAAAGCAGAATAAGGCTGCGTACAATAGACCCTTCCTTTGGAACCCCATATTAGCGAGAATTTCATGCACTGCCTTTTTTATTCTTATTGATATTTGTTTTTCTTATCTACATTTTTCCTTCTCTTATTTTTTTCTTTATCTATTGCATTTGTTCTCCTCGTTCTTCACCCTTTAGTTTTTTTTTATTATTATTTTGTATTCTTCTTATTATACTTCATTTTTATATCATTTTTTGTGTTTCTCATTTTGAAAGGATAGTGAGGTCATGATGTAATTAATTGTGTTGGGATAGTTTATCAAATCGTATATATGTCACGACCCGGGAGACGGCTATCCGAAAAATTTTGGCAGTATCTCCCCTGTATCTATGACAATTCCCTGGATACATACACATATATAAGGCCCACACGGCTAATCCATAACAGGCTATGGATTTATACAAGTGAAATAAAAGTAATGCATAAACCCGAACTGTAAGTACGCAAATCCACGACAATAGAAAACCACTACACCAATGTATAAGCCAATACAAGTTCACAATACAAAAATCACAAATAGCTGTGAGATGTCACGTCTGACAGAATCTCCTCGGCATCAGCTGTAAACTCCTACCTGATATCTGGGAAGACAGAAAATCCCAGAGTCCAAATGGTGAGTATAAAAAAATACTCAGTGGATAATCAGAAAGATGTACATGCTCAATAAGGCAAAATATGACAGAGCAAATATGAAAGAAGCATAACGGTAAGTAACAGGAGAATAATATAAGGTATCAGAACTCCTACAAGTATCATATAAGCAATGTCATATCTCAGGTACACGTAGTAGTCCATATGCATGATCATATATGCAATGTGTCAACCAAATATCAATACAAGTACACAATCACTTCATAATGTAATGCACACCCATACGGTCCAATGCATGTATATAAATCTCATCATGCAAATATGTGCATGTAATGCATTAGTCTACACTGGCTCCAGCGCCTCATGTCTAATGAGTCGGAGGTGTATGACTAGTCTACACTGGCTCCCGCGCCTCATATATATATATACTGAGTCGGAGGTGTATGACAAGTCTACACTGGCTCCAGCGCCTCATGTATAATGAGTCGGAGGTGTATGACAAGTCTACACTGGCTCCCGCGCCTCGTGTATAATGAGTCGGAGGTGTAAGACAATAACAGAGCTATGAATCCAACACTACAATAAAGTAGTCTGGTAGCACCCTCAGTAGGTAGCCCTATCAAGAACTACATACAATACCTATGGCCAGTGCTGTCCTCACTACTCGTCCAGAGTAAACACTCTCGGTTGCAGCGTGAAGGCCATACAACCGGCTACGACTGCAGCGTAAAAGCCATACAGCTCCGATAGCCAGACCGAGTAACACCATCTAGGTGTCGAGATCAAGTCACTGACTCAGCTGCAGCGTGAAGGCCATACAGCTCATCACCGTACCTGGTGAAATATGGTAATAACCACCTATATCACTATAGGCCAACTACCGGCACGATACACCCTATTGGGATTTACAATCGAGCTCATGCGTCATGATGACATGATCAAGTCCGAATAATCATCCTCTACCATGTTAATTAACACCGTGTTAATTAACATGTGTTGGTACTAATGAAAAGTCCTACTGATCACATGTATCAACATGATGATAACATAACTGAAATAGAGACAGTAAATAATACATCGATAACAGTGATATCAAGCATCAAAGTATAAACAGAACTGATAATAAGGTCAAAGAAACAAGATCAAGCATGTGGTAAACATGAGTATCGAAAGCATCTAATCTATATCAAGTATAAGAGCATGATAAGTAACCTAGTCACTAGAAATGAAAGGAAGCATGCACTGCAATAAGAAAAGACTGTATTGACTAAATACAGTAGACTATCCACCTGTAACCGCACGTCGAATAGAACCTCCAGAAAATACTCTCGTATCGTATCGAAGTTCTATAATTGCTCAGAGTCCTGCAAAAGAGTAATAACAACTCTAAATGCCAGAATATATCAAACAAACCCTAATTTACTAAACACTGTATCAATCACAACAACCCTTAATCATTACTGATCAGGAACCAATCGAAACAGAACCCCAACCCCTCATAATCTAACCGAACCGACGGGGCTAACTCCCAACTCCAAACAACTTTAGAAATCTCAATCCAAATGATCAAGATTCATTCAACAACCACCTCCAATCAGCAATCACTTAAATCAAATTAATCTAACCTAATCCAATAGAATCAAGAACAGATCAACTAGAATCTACCAATCTGTCCAGACTAACAACACAAAATCCCACAACCAACCAAATCTGTCAGCCATTTCTAACTGATTCCAACAGACAATATTAAATCATCCACTAAACCAATCAACAAGATCCAATAGAACATAAATCTACACCCACAGGAACCCTACAAACCGATTAAACAAACCCAGCAGATCTCGATCGAACAGAATACAACAAACCGACTAACTTCAACAGATCTGATCAATCCAGCCCCTAAATTCCTTATTGACACAAAAATAATCGAATTCAAGAAGAGAATCTCACCTCAGATCTCTCCGAGATCCCTAGCACAGCTTCTTCCCGGCCGAAACCAAAAATCTCACAGATCCGATTGCAATCCAAATCGAGCTGTGAATCCCATTAAAATCAGAAATCAGCACTCTAGATTCAAAGACAACGAAGAAATCCAAGCTCTTACCGATCGATCTTCCCCGTTTCCCCTGTTGCCTCGCCAATCGCCGTCGCCTCCCGACAATCCCGTCCACTCCAGGCGAGATCCACACCCGATGGCAGAAGCTCCTAGACGCCGGCTATTCCTCCGCTTCGGCACCGGCATCAGGCGTTGACGAAGGAGAAATCGCAGTCCGTCGGCGAAGGAGAAGGGCTGCGTCGCGAGATCGGGAAGGAGCTAAAGTCGCGACTACTGTGGTTATACCGGACTCCTAATGGGTTCAGGTTAACGGGTTTTAAAGTCGGATCCTATAACCATTAACCCAATAACCTATTAAGATTTGGATTCAGACCGGGTTCGGTTCAGATCATTACTGTAGCAAACCGGACTAATCTTGGTTCGCTTGGTTCACTAACCAATCGAACCCCGATTTGACTCAAACCAATTTTGTTTGATCCGTCTCCACAAAACGAATCTTTTCATCCTTTTCATTTTATCAAAACCTCTTCTATTACGAACCAAACCAAATTGGTTCAATTTGGTTCAATCTTGGTTCATTTGGTTCACCAACCAAATGACCTCTGATTTGAACGAAACCACTTTCGTTCATTTCGTCTTCATAAGACGAATTTATTCCCTTCCACTAATAAAATTTCTAATCATACCCAACTAGGATTAAATCATTTACAATTTAACCCCTAAAAGTTTCGGTATTTTACATTCTCCCCCACTAACAAAAATTTGGTCCCCAAATTTGTTAGCTTCATACTATAGTGCAAAAGTACCATAGTAATATGTTCTCCTTTCCACTCACAAAGAGCGTTTCAGGTCTTGATACATACGAATACCATCCGGATGTAACGCAAACCTAGGATGATGTGCATCCTACAATAACTCCTCTCTTATTAGATGCTCTGGAACACGCAGTCATCCTCAAGACCGAAGGACTCCGTCTGTATCGCAAGAAAACTCTGACTGTAGTCCGGAATCCACTCTGCTGCGGACGAACTGGAATTGCTGATCGTTAATCTGTGCAGACTTAATCTTCCCCACTAACGCTGACTGAGCAACCATCGTAACCAGAATACCATGCTGAGTCTGACTATACTCCACAAGTCCAAATCAGAAAACTACCGAACTAAATCAGTAACGACTACCAATTGACTAGCCAGAATCCCACGAGACTTCCGGCTAAGCGCATCTGCAACTACATTAGCTTTCCCTGAATGGTAGCTAATGGTACAATCGTAATTCTTCCGGTCAAGAATCCGCACCAAAATCTCCTCATAGGACGTGTCCGGTGAAGAGGAACAGGTATAGAAATCCTGTGAATACATGTAATGTATGTCATATCATACAATACAACAGTCATATATCATACAACGATGCTGTAAACAACAATGCAGTATAACACAACAGTAAATGCAATGGTAGCACCCACACAGGCAGTGCTAAAATGATATAATGATCGCACCCACACAGGCAGTGCATAGCACCCACATAGGCAGTACTATGGAATCGAGACCATAATATCACTGGATGGACGAGTCCAAAGTCCACCAGTAGACATCACGCAACGAATAATAGAAGGTATCAACTAGATAGATAACCTAGGTAAACTACCTAGTATCACTGCTAAATCAACCATATAGGTCAACTAGAAGAACCCACTACCAGGTATCACAGATCAATAATAAGATCGAGGTATCAGCATGTACAACATAACTGAAACCATACCCAAAACAACCGATCTATCGGTTCGCTATGCTTCCTCTCATGTGATAGCATAGACACGACTAACCTCTAAGCTAGATGGCTAAGCAATTAGAAAGTCTCCACTCTGTCAAAATCTAGCTCGAAGGTACTAAAAGAAATGTCATCTGTAACCTCTCAGGCTGAAACTGACTCTGAGGTGCTGAACGAGATGTCAAACCTCTCTGACTGAAACTAACTCTGAGGTACTGAACGAGATGTCAAACCTCTCTGACTGAAATTGATTCTGACCTCTCTGACTAAAACTGACTCTAAGGTACTGAACGAGATGTCAAACCTCTCTGACTGAAACTGATTCTGACCCCTCTGACTGAAACTGACTCTAAGGTACTGAACGAGATGTCAAACTTCTCTGACTGAAACTAATTCTGACCCCTCTGACTGAAACTGACTCTAAGGTCCAGGATGAGCTATCATCTGTAATCTATCTGGCTAAAATTGACTCTGAGGTCCAGACATCGTCTACTGAATATAATAAAGAGATGCAATGTGGATAGTCTGTGCTGCCTATAGCTGCTGCTGTATCGGAATCGCTGAATGATGTATCTCTGGCTGTGCAGCCGCTGGCAACACGTATGGCTGATGTATCGCTGATAAGTAATGCTGTGGAGGATTCTGCGTCCCTGAACAAATAAGGTACTGGGATGCCGTCGGTATAGCTGCGTGGTCTCTCCCCTGAAGTAGATATATCTGTGGCTGAGCTGACAAGGGTCACTGCTACTGAGAGACTCTGGTCCTCTGTGTCATCTGCAATCGCTGCTGAGTAGAATGTCCTCTAGGAGATGCAGCATCAGTGGTCCTCTACGTCCTCTGCAATCACTTTCTCTTTCTCTTGAGCAATCTGCTGCTGGGTCAACTCAATAACAAATGCTCGGTCTAGTGACTCTCTGTACAAGTGGATAGCAGTCCCGGACATCCGAACTCGTATATAAACAGAAAGACTCCGCATAAACTAAATCGTCTGATCTCTATCCTGGCCCCCAAATGGGCAGAACTCTACAATCTCTGAAAAGTAATGCAACCTCTCTGAAGAATAACCAAGTCAAATCTCACTCCTAGCGTCGTGTCAGATAGAATACCTCTGAAAAATAATGCCTCTATACAAGACATATACTCGAATATATCTGTGATGTCCTCTACCCATGATCGAATCATCCACGGGTCAGATCCCCCATGAAATAAGGTAAAGCGCTCTTTGGCCGATTTGGCCAAGGTCATAATGCGACTCCCGTTAGTTGGAGCAGAAGTAGTCATAGGCGGAGGAATCCCCTGGGTCTGGGAATTCTGCTCTCCGGTATCATCTTCGGATTCTTCCACTACGTGACAACCTGATCACGAAGGTGGTACACCGCTAACCCGACCTTTTCGGTCTTAGTACAAATGATATACACAAAGGTATCTATCAGGTTCTCCATCTAAGAATGAGCAAACCATGGGTCAGATTCCCCATGAAATAAAATTAATCGGTCCTCAACTGACTTTGCCCATAATGGTAACCGGCTCAAATTCGAAGTCTTGCTAACTATAGCCGGCACCAGCTCAGTAAAAGGTATCTCCTAACTATGCATAATATGCTAGGTAGTCTCCAGCTCTACTGGAGTAATAGGTTGTCAGGTCGTTTTAATAATCGACCTCGTCCTCGGTTTATCAGAGTCATATAATAAAATGGTATCTGATATAACAACCAATATAAATTTTCTAACAAATACAGAAATATACCAGAAATACTTACAGCTTTACTGCCCGGAGATCTTCTGCCGTGTCAGCTCCATCTCACAACAGAATCGAGTAAATCGAAATCCGATAAACCCGATACGACGACAAACCGAAGTAAACCAAATCAAAACGGACCCAGAGTATCAGATACACAAAATATGCAACAAATCCTGAAAGATCGAACGGCTCTGATACCAAATAAATTGTCACGACCCGGGAGACGGCCGTCCGAAAAATTTCGGCAGCATCTCCCCTGTATCTATGACAATTCCCTGGATACATACACATATATAAGGCCCACACGGCCAATCCATAACAGGCTATGGATTTATACAAGTAAAATAAAAGTAAATGTGACCCACACGGCCACTCAACACATCCTACTATATATGAAATGCATCCGTAAAAGTATTAACGAATAAAACTCGTCAATTCTTCGTAAAAGAGATAATATGCAGCGGAAACACAATATACCAAAGTCTCGAACAGAGAACAAAATCCGTAATCACATATACGATAAAAACAAAGCAATAAAACCAAAGTAGCAATATGATGCATAAACTCCGAACTGTAAGTAAGCAAATCCACGACAATAGAAACTACTACACCAATGTATAAGCCAACACAAGTCCACAATACAAAAATCACAAATAGCTGTGAGATGTCACGTCTGGCAGAATCTCCTCGGCATCAGCTGTAGACTCCTACCTGATATCTGGGAAGACAGAAAATCCCAGAGTCCAAATGGTGAGTATAAAAATACTCAGTGGATAATCAGAAAGAAGTACATGCTCAATAAGGTAAAATATGACAGAGCAGATATGAAAGAAGCATAACGGTAAGTAACAGGAGAACAATATAAGGTATCAGAACTCCTACAGGTATCATATAAGCAATGTCATATCTCAGGTACACGTAGTAGTCCATATGCATGATCATATATGCAATGTGTCAACCAAGTATCAATACAAGTACACAATCACTTCATAATGTAATGCACACCCATACGGTCCAATGCATGTATATAAATCTCATCATGCAAATATGTGCATGTAATGCATCAGTCTACACTGGCTCCAGCGCCTCATGTCTAATGAGTCGGAGGTGTATGACTAGTCTACACTGGCTCCCGCGCCTCATATATATATATATACTGAGTCGGAGGTGTATGACAAGTCTACACTGGCTCCAGCGCCTCATGTATAATGAGTCGGAGGTGTATGACAAGTCTACACTGGCTCCAGCGCCTCATGTATAATGAGTCGGAGGTGTAAGACAATAGCGGGGCTATGAATCCAGCACTACAATAAAGTAGCCTGGTAGCACCCTCAGTAGGTAGCCCCGTCAAGAGCTACGTACAATACCTATGGCCAGTGCTGTCCTCACTACTCGTCCAGAGTAAACACTCTCGGCTGCAGCGTGAAGGCCATACAACCGGGCTACGGCTGCAGCGTGAAAGCCATACAGCTCCGATAGCCAGACCGAGTAACACCATCAAGGTGTCGAGATCAAGTCACTGACTCAGCTGCAGCGTGAAGGCCATACAGCTCATCACCGTACCTGGTGAAATATGGTAATAACCACCTATATCACTATAGGCCAACTACCGGCACGATACACCCTATTGGGATTTACAATCGAGCTCATGCGTCATGATGACATGATCAAGTCCGAATAATCATCCTCTACCATGTTAATTAACACCGTGTTAATTAACATGTGTAGGTACTAATGAAAAGTCCTACTGATCACAGGTATCAACATGATGATAACATAACTGAAATAGAGACAGTAATCATAAACATGGATAACAGTGATCTCAAGCATCAAAGTATAAACAGAACTGATAATAAGGTCAAAGAAATAAGATCAAGCATGTGATAAACATGAGTATCGAAAGCATCTAATCTATAACAAGTATAAGAGCATGATAAGTAACCTAATCAATAGAAATGAAAGGAAGCATGCACTGTAATAAGAAAAGACTGTATTGACTAAATACAGTAGACTATCCACCTGTAACCGCACGTGGAATAGAACCTCCAGAAAATACTCTCGTATCGTATCGAAGTTCTATAATCGCTCAGGTCCTGCAAAACCGACGGGGCTAACCCTCTTTAACTCCAAACAACTCGGGTTAGAAATCTCAATCCAAATGATCAAGATTCATTCAACAACCACCTCCAATCAGCAATCACTTAAATCAAATTAATCTAACCTAATCCAATAGAATCAAGAACAGATCAACTAGAATCTACCAATCTGTCCAGACTAACAACACAAGATCCCACAATCAACCAAATCTGTCAGCCATTTCTAACTTATTCCAATAGACAATATTAAATCATCCACTAAACCAATCAACAAGATCCAATAAAACATAAATCTACACCCACAGGAACCCTACAAACCGATTAAACAAACCCAGCAGATCTCGATCGAACAGAATACAACAAACCGACTAACTTCAATAGATCTGATCAATCCAGCCCCTAAATTCCTTATTGACACAAAAATAATCGAATTCAACCCAAGAAACCTCACCTCAGATCTCTCCGAGATCCCTAGCTCAGCTTCTTCCCGACCGAAACCAAAAATCTCACAGATCCGATTGCAATCCAAATCGAGCTGTGAATCCCATTAAAATCAGAAATCAGCACTCTAGATTCGAAGACAACGAAGAAATCCAAGCTCTTACCGATCGATCTTCCCCGTTTCCCCCATTGCCTCGCCAATCGCCGTCGCCTCCCGACAATCCCGACCACTCCCGGCGAGATCCACACCCGATGGCAGAAGCTCCTAGACGCCGGCTATTCCTCCGCTTCGGCATCGGCACCGGTTTTGACGAAGGAGAAATCGCAGATCCGTCGGCGAAGGAGAAGGGCTGCGTCGCGAGATCGGGAAGGAGCTAAAGTCGCGACTACTGTGGTTATACCGGACTCCTAATGGGTTCAGGTTAACGGGTTTTAAAGCCGGATCCTATAACCATTAACCCAATAACCTATTAAGATTTGGATTCAGACCGGGTTCGGTTCAGATCATTACTGTAGCAAACCGGACTAATCTTGGTTCGCTTGGTTCACTAACCAATCGAACCCCGATTTGACTCAAACCAATTTTGTTTGATCCGTCTCCACAAAACGAATCTTTTCATCCTTTTTATTTTATCAAAACCTCTTCTATTACGAACCAAACCAAATTGGTTCAATTTGGTTCAATCTTGGTTCATTTGGTTCACCAACCAAATGACCTCTGATTTGAACGAAACCACTTTCGTTCATTTCGTCTTCATAAGACGAATTCATTCCCTTCCACTAATAAAATTTCTAATCATACCCAACTAGGATTAAATTATTTACAATTTAACCCCTAAAAGTTTTGGTATTTTACATTCTCCCTCACTAACAAAAATTTGGTCCCCAAATTTGTTAGCTTCATACTATAGTGCAAAAGTACCATAGTAATATGTTCTCCTTTCCACTCACAAAGAGCGTTTCAGGTCTCGATACATACGAATACCATCCGAATGTATCGCAAACCTAGGATGATGTGCATCCTACAATAACTCCTCTCTTATTGGATGCTCTGGAACACACAGTCGTCCTCAAGACCGAAGGACTCCGTCTGTATCGCAAGAAAACTCTGACTGTAGTCCGGAATCCACTCTGCTGCGGACGAACTGGAATTGCTGATCATTAATCTGTGCAGACTTAATCTTCCCCACTAACGCTGACTGAGCAACCATCGTAACCAGAATACCATGCTGAGTCTGACTATACTCCACAAGTCCAAATCAGAAAACTACCGAACTAAATCAGTAACGACTACCAATTGACTAGCCAGAATCCCACGAGACTTCCGGCTAAGCGCATCTATAACTACATTAGCTTTCCCTGAATGGTAGCTAATGGTACAATCGTAATTCTTCCAGTCAAGAATCCGCACCAAAATCTCCTCATAGGACGTGTCCGGCTGAAGAGGAACAGGTATAGAAATCATGTGAATACATGTAATGTATGTCATATCATACAATACAACAGTCATATATCATACAACGATGCTGTAAACAACAATGCAGTATAACACAACAGTAAATGCAATGGTAGCACCCACACAGGCAGTGCTAAAATGATATAATGATCGCACCCACACAGGCAGTGCATAGCACCCACAGGCAGTAGGCAGTACTATGGAATCGAGACCATAATATCACTGGATGGACGAGTCCAAAGTCCACCAGTAGACATCACGCAACGAATAATAGAAGGTATCAACTAGGTAGATAACCTAGGTAAACTACCTAGTATCACTGCTAAATCAACCATATAGGTCAACTAGAAAACCCACTACCAGGTATCACAGATCAATAATAAGATCGAGGTATCAGCATGTACAACATAACTGAAACCATACCCAAAACAACCGATCTATCGGTTCGCTATGCTTCCTCTCGTGTGATAGCATAGACACGACTAACCTCTATGCTAGACGGCTAAGCAATAGAAAGTCTCCACTCTGTCAAAATCTAGCTCGAAGGTACTAAAAGAAATGTCATCTGTAACCTCTCAGGCTGAAACTGACTCTGAGGTGCTGAACGAGATGTCAAACCTCTCTGACTGAAACTAACTCTGAGGTACTGAACGAGATGTCAAACCTCTCTGACTGAAATTGATTCTGACCTCTCTGACTAAAACTGACTCTAAGGTACTGAACGAGATGTCAAACCTCTCTGACTGAAACTGATTCTGACCCCTCTGACTGAAACTGACTCTAAGGTACTGAACGAGATGTCAAACTTCTCTGACTGAAACTAATTCTGACCCTTCTGACTGAAACTGACTCTAAGGTCCAGGATGAGCTATCATCTGTAATCTATCTGGCTGAAATTGACTCTGAGGTCCAGACATCGTCTGCTGAATATAATAAGGAGATGCAATGTAGATAGTCTGTGCTGCCTATAGCTGCTGCTGTATCGGAATCGCTGAATGATGTATCTCTGGCTGTGCAGCCGCTGGCAACACGTATGGCTGATGTATCGCTGATAAGTAATGCTGTGGAGGATTCTGCGTCCCTGAACAAATAAGGTACTGGGATGCCGTCGGTATAGCTGCGTGGTCTCTCCCCTGAAGTAGATATATCTGTGGCTGAGCTGACAAGGGTCACTGCTACTGAGAGACTCTGGTCCTCTGTGTCATCTGCAATCGCTGCTGAGTAGAATATCCTCTAGGAGATGCAGCATCAGTGGTCCTCTACGTCCTCTGCAATCACTTTCTCTTTCTCTTGAGCAATCTGCTGCTGGGTCAACTCAATAACAAATGCTCGGTCTAGTGACTCTCTGTACAAGTGGATAGCAGTCCCGGACATCCGAACTCGTATATAAACAGAAAGACTCCGCATAAACTAAATCGTCTGATCTCTATCCTGGCCCCCAAATGGGCAGAACTCTACAATCTCTGAAAAGTAATGCAACCTCTCTGAAGAATAACCAAGTCAAATCTCACTCCTAGCGTCCTGTCAGATAGAATACCTCTGAAAAATAATGCCTCTATACAAGACATATACTCGAATATATCTGTGATGTCCTCTACCCATGATCGAATCATCCACG
>NW_027430340.1:0-21234 GCF_044706935.1 Curcuma longa | reverse complement strand
ATGGCCTTGGTTTCTTTTTGGCGTGCAATTGTACTTTGGTCACTCTCTTATTTAATAAGATGGCAATTTAGTCATTTTGTGTATCGGATCTAGGGAATGGCCCAGGGCTTCGATTCATCTTCCCTCCCGGTTGTTTGACGCAGTCAACGAGACTATTTGTATGGAAAGAGATCTATCTCCAACTTTACTTCCTTTTTCGGAAAACCTCCGACATTAATGCCAACTTTACAGGGGGAAGAAATCGAAGAGGAGATTCGTAGTGGCGAATTGGTCTTCCTCTCCCTGTTTGAAATATGCTCGTTGATGCATTTAATCGAACACCTCGTTCCGCGTTGTTTCTCTGTTGGCGCTCTTCACTCTTGTAAACGTTTTGCAGAAGAAGCACACACAAAGGGATGGACGAGTATGGGCCACGGTACTTTGAGCTCAATACGGGGGCGATGATGCCGTCGGTGGGGTTTGGAACGTGGAGAGCTCCGCCCGACGTGATCGGAGATGCCGTCGTCGCCGCTGTCATGGTACGTCGAACCTTGTGGTCACGAAAAGTTACTTCTTGTTTGATTCAATGTAAAAAAATCACATGATTCAAGGGTTTCAATGCCTCCTTTGTACGATTTTGAAGTATTATTTGCATTCGTGATTCAGGCTGGCTATAGGCATATTGACTGTGCAAGTGCATATGGAAACGAAAATGAGGTGATGAAAGATCTACAGATAGTCTTCTTATCTGCTTATTGATGACCATTTCAGTGTAGATATTCCTCAGATACCCTAACCTTCATTCTATGAAATAGCCACTTTCAAAATTACCTGTTAAGCTCTGTTGTTCTATGACCTACATAGGTAAGCAATTTCTCTCCCAAAATACAGGTCGGGGATGCCTTGCAGCGGTTATTTTCCACTGGAAAGGTTAAACGCAGTGATATCTGGATAACTTCCAAACTCTGGTAACTAAATGATGCAGTTGAGCTTTTGGTTTAAACTCCTTAACTAAATTGTTTCCTAGTCTCTTATTTTCTTCTTTATGGTGCAATTCACCTGTTTTATAGAGGAACACCTTGATCAAAGTATCCACTCAAACATAGCTAACATGAAACATTAGTGAACAGGGGAGAAGAAACAGGAACTGCCTGTGAGATGTTCAATTCTGAAACTCAACAGTATAATCGAGTAAATAGTATCGACTGTGCATGACATTCAATAGCTTGTAAATTATAAGCATTACTGATTGTGAAGAATGTCAGTAGTGTTAAAAAGGTTCATATATAGACAGAGAAATTGTAGACCTTTTCGATGAGTAACTCCACCATGACTTATGATGCCCATCCTATGAACAGGTGCAGTGATCACTCACCATGTGATGTACCAAAGGCACTAAGCAAAACGCTGCAGGCTTTGAAACTGGACTACATCGACCTGTATTTGGTATATAAATGTTCTCTTAGCTTTTCTAGCTTCCCCACGTACTTCTTATCTCCAAACTTCGTATTGGCTTTCCTAACCTACAAGTAAATTCATGCAGATGCACTGGCCAATTCGCACTAAGCCAGGTTCTCATCGGTTCGAAGAGGGTGCCATCCTTCCCCTATGCATACCTGAGACTTGGAACGCCATGGAGGGCCTCTATGCATCTGGGCAGGCAAGAGCTATCGGGGTGTGCAACTTCTCCACCAAGAAGTTGCAGGACCTTTTATCCTTTGCTAAAGTGCCACCGGCCGTCAACCAAGTTGAGTGCCATCCTGTGTGGCAACAGACACACTTAGGGAACTTCTGCCAGTCCACAGGCGTCCATCTCTCAGTAAGCTATTTCCCTCCACATACAGAGTAGATTGTCGATGATTCTCGTGACTTGGTAGCCTTTTTTAATGGCGTTTTCATTTGTTAGGCATTCTCGCCGTTGGGTTCCCCTGGTTCATGGATGAAGGGCGAGGTCTTAAAGGAGCCAGTTTTGATAGAAATTGCTGAAGAGCTACACAAGTCACCGGCACAAGTTGCACTAAGATGGGGAATTCAGAGTGGTCACAGTGTCCTTCCAAAGAGCACGAACGAGTCGCGGATCAAAGAGAACATTGATCTTTTCAGTTGGTGCATTCCTCCAGATGCGTTTTCCAGGTTTGCTGAAATCCAACAGGTAATTCATCATGAACTAAATCTATTATATAACTGATCATGAAATTCTTCTCATTGACGTTGGTTGCGCAGACAAGGCTGCTCCGAGGGGAATTTGCTGTTCATCCAGATGGGCCTTACAAGAGCCTGGAGGAGCTGTGGGATGGTGAAATATAACATATCTATTAATTATCTTTTTTCAAAGAAAAAAACTGTAGTAATATATCATTTCAACTTAATTCAGCATTGGAGAGTTTGACGCTCTAAAGCTGGTTGATGTATTGTTACAAAATATTGATCGGCAGATTGATTTTCTTAGCCAGATTGTTTGCCTAAGGAGAAGGAAAAGAGTGAGGAGGGAAGGAACAAGGAAGGAAAATCAGTTCCTTTCTTTGTGAAAAAAAGATGAAGAGGATGAGAACTTAAATTTATTCAACAGAATTAAATATGATACTTCTCGCCCAGGATGATCGTCTTCTTCCATATCATGTCCTCCCCCTCGCCCTTCCGCTCCTTCCGGCTCGTCCTCAGCTTCTGCGGCAGCCCCCTGCCGAAGCTCAGCGACAGCTTCCCCTTCGACGACGTAGACGTTGGAAGCGCCGTCGGCGGAATCGGTCCGTGCGTCGCCGCGGCCTCGACCGGGATGACGGTCACCTCCATGTCCTCCGATTCCGCCGCCGCTACTGTGTCTGCCTCGACGTGCGCCTCTTGTGGCGGTTTGATCTCCCCTGTTTGGCTGTTTCAGAAGAGGCGGACTTAGCGTGGGATTCGCTCCTGGGAGTCGACGTCGGCGGTGAGGAAGTCTTGCCAGAGGCCTTGCGGTTGCAGGTGGCGCAAAAGGAGAGGAAGACGGTCATGGCCATCCATGCCACGGCGAGGAAGGTGGCGAGAGCCTGGTGGTGGGTCGTAGAGAATTGGACTTCAACAGGAAGCAAAGCAGCTCTTCCCATGCTCCCTATGAACTGAGTCGGTACTTCATTACACCCGAAGCAAACAAAAGCAGAGAAGAAAGTTGGCCTATAATAATTCTTCGTTGTTTTGAGTAGAATTGGACGATGCTTCTTTGGGGGATGCTGCTGGAGAAAATTAGGAACACAAAAGCTTTTGTGGCTCTAAAGTATGGTGAACAGACATAATAAAAAACGCAGACCAGGAAGAATTTAGCAGTTCTATAAATATATGTTTGACTTGATCATCTGTTGGCTGTTTCTAATTGGAGACTACGATCTTGGTAACCGATCTGTCATTAATCCGAATGAAGTTAATCCAGTTGTCAATAGAGAGGATTTCTTAGTTTCGATATCAATTTGATCCAAATTTGTGAACACTGAAACAAGATACTTTATCAATAACCAAGCAACCGAAGTGCCACCAATGACTCATAGAATGTCAAAACAGAGTGCTCTGTTATTTTGTTCGTGTTGCAGAATGAATTCAGTCTCATTTCTTTTTCCTTGTGGAGAAAATTACACACAAAGTCACCAACCCAGATGGGTGACAAAAATCCAAAAAGCAATCTAGTTTTATGAGACATATCTAATTTGCCGATCTATCTATGGTATAATTGTTCTGATCCTGCCAAATCTTAGCCATTGCCCTGAACCATCTGTTCCTTCCACATGTGCTTGTCTCTCCCTCTCTCTGTTTCAGAACGAAAGAATAGCAGATTGCTGGACTTGCAGCAAAGACTACAAGAAGGCCATTCCGGCAAGGCCGTGGTGCAACAAGTTGTGGGAAATGGTATCTCTAGCCCGCATGGCGCTCATCGTTCGGATGCTATTCTCCGGCACCACTTCGTCGTCCACCAGCTCGAACTCCATTTCAGCGTCCATCTTCTCGTTTCTCATCTCGCATATGTTGTGGAGGACGCAGCAAGCGCCCAGGAAGATCGGCAAGTCTGACAGTTTCACTTCGGTTCTCTTCTGCAGGCATCCCCACCTGCCCTTCAACCTGGCAAAGGCCTGCTTCGCCACCCTGTGCACTTCCCCGATCCTCTCATTGAATGTGTGCTGCGCCCATGTGAGGTTCGGTTGTGCGTAAGGGACGAGCACCCAGTCCAGCAGAGGGTAGCTGCCACCGCCGACAATCCACTGGTGGCTCAATTGGCCGCCGTTAGCTCGCTGGTAGAGTACCGACTTCTCGAGCACCTGATCGTCGGGCATGGAGCCGGGCCACCCGATGCAGATGTCAATGAAGGCGCCGTCGGGGTCGACAACGCCTTGAACAGTGATAGTGTATGACGTCTTCTGGTTGCGCTCCGTGTGGCGGCGGTTGAAGTAGGCCGCGACTCCGTCCTTGGGGGCGACGATGGCAATATGAGTCGTGTACATCGCGCCGACCACATTGGGAATCCCTGAGAGAGCCTCGAACCGTGCGGCCTTGGCGGCGGCAGCTTCCGGGGAGGGCCAGAAGAGCGCCCGCGGCATTAGCACGTTACGTATTGCGGTGCAGACCTCCAGGACGAGCTTGTGGCAAGTGGAGATTCCGAGCCCGAAGCGACGGGAGACGAGCCGGAGGGGCTCGCCGGTAGCGAGGCGCCACACGCACACAGCGACGCGCTGCCGGACGGGGATGGCGGCGCGGAGAGCCGTATCCTCTTTTGCGATGGCCGACCCGAGCTCGTCGCAGAGGAAGTCGAAGGTGGCGCGGGACATCCGGAAAGCGCGCCGGAACTCCTCCTCGGGTAGATCCGGGTGGTTGTACCAGTCCCACCAGTCCCGGCTCCTGTCCTTCACCCAGAGGCGGCGTTGCGGCCGCCCCGCCGGCGCGGGGGAATTCTCCTCCTCTGTTAATTCGTCGGTGGGAGGCGGTGGGGAGGAGGACGCGGAGGGCTTGAACGCTACGGACCGTGTCGTGAGGGGGCCATCCACCCTGAGACGTTTCTTGGAGTTATGCTTCATGTCAGCGGCGGGGGGCAATGAAGACTGAGGAGCGGAGGCAGCGGCAGCTGCGGCGTCTTGGAAGAAAGAGTAGTAATAGGAGAAGTCGTCGTCGTCGTCGACGACGGAGGCAGCGACGGAGGCGAAGAGCGGAGGAGTACTCTGGTAAGCCGTCATGAATTGGCCGAGCGATCGAGATTTGGGGGCGCAATGGCGGCGATGCGTGAGGAAGGTCATTTATAGGTTGCGGCGTGAGAGCGAGAGAAAACAAAGGAGGCGGCACGTGCACGCGGTACGATCGCCTCGGTCTCGTTCGAGGAAGGAGGGTGCAGGGTAACGTAACCGCGGCTCACGCGGGGTGAGCGGACCGGACCAAGCGGGACCCACTTCATATTCCAACGCGGCTACATCTTGCCCGTCCGTTTGGAGTGACCGGGCGGGCAGGGTCAGCTGCGGGTAACCGAGTGGAAGATGGACCGGTCATGAGTCAGCAGATCGACAGGGTTTTTTTTTTTAATATTCCGAACACGTAATTCACATGCGTGGAAAATATCTGAATTTGGTCCGCAACGCATGGTCTTGCTTACCCAACGGTTGTGAAGATTCTCTATTTTTTTTAAAATTCAACTTCAGATTCTCTTAAGCTGTATCTAGTCTAAAATTCTTATTATACAGCTAATACATATAATTGTTCCGTATAAATTCTTATTATTATGTAAAAATTCTTATTATAAAAATAAAGCTAATTTGTTTATTTCTATAAAATAAAAAATAAACGCATCCATGAAAATATATTTAATATTAAATTTATAAAGTAATAATTTTATAATCTTATAAACTATTTAGCAATATAAATAAATAATCACGTTGATAAAAAAATTGAAGTTAAATTTATATTTGTTATAAAATATTTAAAAGTAAACGACTTAAATATAAGTTTATAAAAACAATTTCCTATTCTCCAAGTTTAGTTATTAAATAAAAAAATTATTTTTATAAAATATAAAATAATTATCTTAATAAAATAGAAGTTTAAATCTAAATTTATATGAAAAAACTTAATTTATCCAGTATGTTATAACAGTCTAAAAGGCATTTTGATCAGTTAATATTAGATATTTTCAATCAAAATCTTCAAATAGTTCAATCAGTGCAAAACAACTTTAATAGTTCTTACAAAAGTCCAAAATTCATACATGCATATCATTGTTGCTGCAAGTTAATGACCACACAAGGTAAACTTTCAGATGAATTGAATCATCTTCACAATTGGTTATCATAGATATTTGTCAATTAGAAATATTAAAATCACAAAACAGCAGAAAACACACACACTGATATCACAGTGCCATGAACCTTCCGATAAAAGATACTATAGTACAAATCAGACATCATATGACACTGATAGCTCCAAACTAACTGCTCAATTGCTTGCATTTTCATGTTTAAACAGAATTAAGAGATGCTCCTGACAAAGTTGCAAGATAACAAGCTCCCCTAGAAGATTAGAACTCAAAGTTGCATGACAAAGTAAATCTCAAAAGATTTCGTCTAGGATTGTAATAGTCCTATGAGAAACCTTCGTTTTATCAAAGTTAGGGGGAATCAGATGCATTTAACTTAATTATTAGGATATTGCTTGTCCAAATGATTAGGAACCATTATACAAACAGTGCATATCATATCGACTGCATTTTAAATATAGTTTGTTTCGATTGAGAAGTGCGTCTGGACACGTCACCGGACCTTCCTCGTCGCAGGGGTTGAACAGGAGGAGCTGAGGGTGATGAGAGCTTCAGGGTCGTCGAGACCTGCACACACAAAGAGCGTGAGTAGGAAGGCCAGGGGTATCCTGGCGCAACCACTCCGACGCTCAAGTCAAGCACGACGGGAGGAAGAAGATGAACAGTAACGTGCTTAAGCGTAAAGAGAAGCAGAAGTTGAAGAAGTTATCTGTAGAAGAAGGAGTGGTCGTTTTAAGGGGAGATGAGCGTGCATACCTGTCACGTCATCATTTAAGGAATGTCTCCATCATGATTAATGAGGTGTTAGGAACAATCGATTTTCCTATCTCATCGCCGGTAAAGTGTTATCTTGTCACCGTCAGCGCAGACGGCAGAGAGATAGTAGTAATTAATGGGGGCGTGGGCCTGTCAGAAGTCATGATGGGATATACCAGGGGCACTGTAGGGTGCTTCACAAGTTCGGCTTGGTAAGGGATATGCGAGGCGAAGGAGTTCGGTGTCAAGGCGCTCCGGAAGTAGAACGGGAATGTAATCCGAAGGGAAGAGGGGAAGATAGGATCGAATGGGCGATTCGGCTAGTAGATGGCTGAATGGGCGATTCGGCAGTAGATGACCGAATGGACGATTCGGTCTATGGATGACCGAATGGGCGATTCGGTCAGTAGATGACCGAATAGGCGATTCGGCCTATGGATGGTCGAATCGGTGCTTAGGTCAATAGATGGCCGAATGGGCGGTTCGGCCATCGAGCGAGTCGAAGAGGTAATCGTCTAGACTCTAGGTGACTTGACCAATCAAGTTTACAGGTTTGGCTGGCTGGGCTTTTGGGGTGGGATCAGGCTTGGACTCGAGTCTAACCGGAGGTCCCTCGGAGTGTCCCCGTAACAATTATCATTTTTCTTATAAAAGCTTGCAAATAGGAAGTCTTCTATCAATAGTATGATAATATTAACTCTTTATAGTCAAATAGCCATGATCTTAGAAATCAATTTTCACTAACAATTGCTTTAAGAGCAATGTGTATCAGTGTATGTATAATAATTAATGCCTCTAATCTCAAGAAGTGGTTACGTTGACTAGAAGTCCTTGAATAGCATCAATAGATCTTCTTTGATCTTGCTCGTTGGATGGAGAATCCTAGCTATAAGAAATGACATCATTCAGAAACATATAAAATTAGAGGATATATTGTGAAAATAATATATATGCAACCTTTTGGGTATGTAATTAAGCAATGAGTATGACTTAGAATTGACTTGGGGAATTGAAGTGCTATTTAGAAAAATATTTAGGATAGCTAGAGGTTGCTTTGCTTGGCCTCTCTCCTTACACATTACACATATAGAGCACAGATACAGGTTTCTTTTTGAACCCTCAAAAAGCAGGGAAATGAACACGTACGGATGGAGACTTCATGCTACTCAAGCTTCAGGCATGTCTCCTGTTTCCTTCTTGTGTTCTGCAGGAGAAGAAGAAGAGTAAGTTATTAAGCAATGCACGTTTTTTGGTTGGTTCTTCTAGACAAATGTCTTGAAGGCGAACATATATAGTCGAAGTCAAGAAGCTCTACCTCAGAATTGAAGGAACTCATTCCGATTCCTTTGGCTTAAGTACTTTGAAAAAGACCATATATTCAGGTCAACTATTTGGTACTTTGCCTTTAAGATTAGAGAGCTACCTGAATCTGTTTCATTGTTTGGGTGTCTTGCAGACCTGCAAGTTTTTCGTGGATAGATGAATTGGAATAGGCAACGGCGATAGGAAACGGTGTGCTTGCGTTTGTTTGTTTCTTCAATGGAGGAAGGCTGATGAAAGCAATGAGGAGCAAATCAGATATATATGCAGCAAACTCAGGAGTCCTCCAGGGATGCTACAATCTCTTTCTATCTCGCTGACTGTGGAACTTGTGTGTTCGATTCTTTTGTTGACCTGATCTAACATTTTCTGCAGCTTTTTAATTTTCCATCATGTCTCCTCTCCACCACTGCCCAGACCTGAAACCATTTGCTCAAGCATTGTAGACTGTGCAAACCATTTGCTCAAGCATGCAGCTGGTATGGTTTCAAAGTTTCAAGGTAATGGCGTATCTTTTCTCTTTCTCGGATTGGATCAAGAAGAGGCTTCTGTTCAGAAAGCAAAAGTGGAGAAGCATTCCAAATTTGCTTAATTGGTTCATAGCAGAATGGACGACGCTACGCTTACAGGTAGCAAATCCTGTATTCTTACTAATCCGCTTCTTGGTCTAGATGGATCGAAAATATTCTCACCCCACACAGCCTCTCCATCATCTTAGACTCAATCGACTCCAAATTTGGAAGCATACATTTTAGCAAAGTTGGTCAGAGTAACAACCCAACCATGCAGACCTGCAAAGAATGCCATAGCTAGTACCCTTCTCTGGATACACTTGGACGTCACCGAGAAGAACATCTTCGTAGGTTGCCATGATAACACTAGCATTCTCTTATGTAAAAAGGTGAAATCTGTTAACCCAACGGTTCCATATGATCGACCCCAGATGAAGTAAATCGAAAAATTACAGTTGATCACGGAAAAGGGTATTATCTCGGCTTCGCCGAGATACAAACTCGTGCCTTCTTCTACAATTCTATTCCGTCGTAATCAACTCAGCTATGTCCGGGAGCAACATTAGCATTCTCGATGACACGTTGGGATGTTTGATAGGCTTCCTCTTCTTCTGTAAAAAGATGAAATCCGCCACTCCAACGGCTCCACACGGTCGGTCCCACGATCTTGATAGACTTCCTCAATTGAATATATGTAGGATCTTCAAATGCTTGGTTTTTGTCTACAATTTCTAAATCATCTGCAGCAAGAGCATTGTCCTCCTTAGCATTAGGGAGGACCTCCTGCGAAGTCTCATTGACAGAGAGAAGGTCAAGTTGGAAACCATCGCGCTTGTTGAAGAACTTGTTGCCAACCTGCTGAAATGATAATGTCCCACGAGTAGATAGATCGGGGAGCGCACATGAGCACAACGAGGATGACGTCGATGGCGAAAACACTGAGCTTGTTGTCGGTTGCGAAAACAGTGAGCTTTTTAACGGATTCAAAATCCGTTAAATCCTAAACAGACTCAAAATTTTAAAAATACAATAAAAAATAACTCTAAAAAAAATAAAATCTTCAAATCCTCTTACATCAATAGTTGAAACGTTTGGTGTAGGTATGAGGGAGGGAGTATGCTTATTGCAGAGTCATAGAAAAGGATCGAATTATATTAAATCTATTCTTCTAGCTTTGGCTAGAAAAGTAGGGATGCTATGCAAACTCTTCTTTTAAAACATCATGCATAACAAATACTCTATCATCGACAAATCTATGTGTTGAGTAGAGGAGGAAGTTTATAACAAATATAATTATTACTCTTGTTACAATTCAAAACTCATATTCAAAGGGTAAGATCTTTACCTCCTTTTATAGAGTGATAATATAAATCTGTTTAAATTCTAATATGACTTAGTCTAAACCCAAATAGATACTACCATTTTTTTAAAAATAACTTCTTAATTTATCCAATAAAATGTTCAATTGACTTTTTTTTCCTCTAAAATTTATCCTAATAAAATTCTAGTTCTCTCTAAAACCCCTAAAGAAAGGGTAAAATACTAATTCTTCAATACTTTCATTCATCGACTACTCTCTTTTAGTGTATATTTGCTTATCAGACAAAGTTATCTTTTAAATTCTTCAAACTTTGCATCATTAAATCTTTTAGTGAATATATATTTACAATTTGATTTTTAGTCTTGACATACTCTATCTTGTTTTCTCCATATAAAACTTTCTCTTATACAAAGTGATAATGCACCTCTACATGTTTGATCCTCATAGTCTAACTAATAATATTTTTATAAGAATCTTTGAGCCACCATTCTTACCTTATACTTCTCTGTTAATCCGTCAAAATGATCCTTTACTTTATAATTCCATTTACAAGTTATTGGCTTCATAATATCTTTATAAGACTTTAGTACCAAATCCAAAGTTTCATGATGCTCTAGAGTATTTATTTCTTTTTATAGTTTTTTCTCCATTCTTTGCTTGAGAATGCCTCTTCATATATACCAAGTTCTATTACTTAATAATGAAGAATGTCTTTTCTCCATTCTTTGCTTGAGAATACCTCTTCATATATACCTTACTTAAGAATGAAAAATGTCTTTTCTCAAAGAATATCTACTTCTTATATAACAGCCTCCCAACAAGAAAGCTGAAATCAATGTTAAAGCAAAACCTACTTACATGTCATTTTATCCGTCAATTGATGAATAATTAGGAGACGATAACTTATGCTACTTATTCAATCTTCAACCAGTGAGGTATGTTACTTCAACTTCCTCTTCTTTGTTACTTCATATGCTTAGTTTAATTTGATGTATATGCATAAACTTGGGCATGGGCAGATAAGCTCTTTAGCTAGAAAAGTAGGGATCATATAAATGCAAACTCTTCTTCTTTTAAAACATTATGCATAACTAATACGTTCGACCATCTACAAATATATGTTTTATTGATTATAGGAAGAAGTTGAAAGAAGAACTTTTACTATAGTAAATGCAATTTATACGGAGGTATATGATCATATTTATGATCAATCAATTAATACTCTTGTTTTTGATAAATTGATAACATGATTCAATTTAAACTCTAACATATATAACTTAATTTAAACTGGAACATATACTACTAGATTTTTCTTTAAAAAATATTTTTTTAATTTATCCAATAAAAATTCTAATTGATTTTTTTCTAAAATTTATCGTAATAAAACTCTAGTTCTCTGTAAAAACCTTAAAGAGTGTGAGAGAGATATGACGATTCTGTAATGCTTCTCCTCACCGACTACTCTCTCTTGGTGTATGTTTGCTTATCATACGAAATTATTTTTTTAACTTTTTAAACTTTGCGCCATTCTGCAACTTGGTCTTTAGTCTTGGCATGCTCCATATATACTTATTTGCTCCATGTAAATTAAGCTCTCTCGTGCAAAGTGATAATGCACCTCTACATGCATGTTTAGTCCTCATAATCTAGCCCATATTTTTGTAAGAGTCCTCAGGCCATTGATCTTGCCTTATACTTCTCAATTGATCCTTCAAAATGACTCTACTTTATAATTCCATTTATAGAGTATTGGCGTCATATCTTTCAGCGTTAGTATCAAATCTCATGTTTCATTATGCTTCAAACTATCTATTTCTTCTTCATGATGCTTGAGAATGCCTCTTTATATATACTATCTAGGTTTTGTTACTTAATTAAGATTGAAGGATGTTTTCTCTCGATCTTTTGTTTAAGAATGTCTCTTCATATATATCGTTATTTAAGAATGAATGAAGAATGTCTTTTCTCATTCTTTGCGTGTGTATCTACTTCTTATACAGCAGCCTCCTAGCAAGAAAGGTCAAAATGATGTTTAAAGCAAATCCTACTTAACTACATCTCTCATATACATGCTATTTTGTCTATCAATATATGGATGAACGATTAGGAGATGATGCAGCAACTCTATCCATAACTTATGCTTCATCTTCAATCTTTAGTTAGTGAGGTATGTTAATTACTTCAACTTCAATTCCTCTTCGTTATGCTGGATTATTGTTACTTCTCTTATATATATTGATCAGTTCAATCTAGTATGCATAAATTAATTTGGGCATAGGTAGATAATTAATTAAGGGAAATAGCTAGCTTTGGCTAGAAAATTAATTAAGGAACATATGCAAACTCTTTTTCTTTTAACTCTGGAATAATTAATATGAGAAACTTTGTTCCTTAGTTTTAATTAAGGTCCGACCATATTTCAAAATTTATGCCAAATATTTTAAATGAACAAACTCAACTACTATTAAGCTATTCTGGGGATCCTCTTCCTTACACTTGGTAGCTCTATATATTTGTCTTATCAAACAACTATAGAGTAATTGCTATAATGTATTAAAATAAATTTTTTTTTAACATCAACTTAAGCAAAATACTATATAAAAATATTTTTATATAAAAAAATTATTAATAAACTTGGTTAAAATTGCTTATAAGTGGTTTTTAATCTTAATAAAGTGATTTTAATCAAGTTTAACTAATTTTAAGTGTCGACTCGAGTTTGGTTAACGTGGTCAACCTTAACGACAGGTTGATTGCACCAATACTATTACTCAAGTTGTTCAATCAAGTTCCAATTAATGTGTTTGTTGCAACGATGCCATAAGTCGATTGCTCAAACCCCATAGTCGACTCATGATATGTAGCAACCCCCTCAAACCTCTCAAATCCTTAATTCAAGATATAAGACTTCATTAATCTATTGCTACTCTTTAGCATTCAATTGATACCTCTGTTTTAGTCTTATCATGGATTCACACCTTCTTTAATATCCGATTAATTTGAACCTATTAAGACTTCTTTTATTCAGCATACAATCAACTTTGACCTGTTGAGACTTTCCATTAATTAGCATCTGGTCCACCTTAACTAATCGGGACTTCACCGTTACCCAAGATGATTTGGTCAACCTTGCTATGTTGAAACTTTACCACTACCTAGCATCTAGTTAATCTTAACCTGTTAGGACTTTACCGCTATCAAATTGTTGGGATCATCTCGATGCAATGCGCGTATTTATATGCTTCGTAAACGTGCGTAATGAAAATAGAATAATAATTAAAACTAATTATCATAACACACGCATGCAAATACAGAAAATAGCAGGTACAAGGCATAACTGAAAATTAAAATTTTAGAATAATAAATTATTCGACGCGTACCTTATTGATGACGTTGAGAGAAGTTGACATCAATCGAGCGGTCCATGTTGAAGTTCTGCCTCTATTGGTGATCCACGTCAAACTCTCACCTAGACGATTTTCAAAGTCACGAGTCGCATCACCATTTTTGGTACTAGCTGACGATTGACAATGATCGATACAAGAGAAAAATCTAATTCCGAAAAACATATAACAATGTTTGTCACGATCATTTTTTGAGATTTTCTAGCTATCGCTGGCAATCGTATTCCCAGTGTAATTGTCAGTGGTCAACCTTTGACAACTGATTTAGGGCTAATTGTCGGAACCTTTCCGACGTTGATGGAATGATCTTGGGAAGCTTGATAATCTCCCGGTGGTAAACCCAACTTCAACTCAGTAGTATCTCTAGCAGTGACTCTCGGAAAACACGAATTCCCTGTTGTACCAAAAACCCTTGATCTAGATTGCCTTCTCGCATTCATCAACAAGAGAAGTTGGCAACCAGGATGAGGAGGAAAACGTGATTGATCGAGTTCTCCTCTTCCCTTCTTGCGATTGGCGATGGGAGAAGCAAATCATAAGAACGAGGAAGAAGGCAACGAGCATAAATCACGGTCTTTCCTTTTCCTCACGCGCGGTCAGCAACCTTTAGAGAACCCCAATTAGGATTGGGCAAAAATAGGGGCGAAGAAGAACGGCGTTGACCATATCTTCTTTGTTCTGAGTTTCCTTTTCTCATGCTCGATTTTCCCTTTCTCACGCGGTCGGCTAGGATTGCTTTGGCTGGCAGCAACAGGGTGGTGTTGTGCAATTCAGGAAGAAGGAGAACAATGGTGTGGTCGGTTGGGAAGAGCTCGATTGCAATCGAGATCACTAGCTCTCATCGGCGCTCGTGCTTCTCCGGTGGACGACGCACGATTAGGGAAGGCGGTGCTTGACGGTTTTGGCTCCTTCTCGCGGATGAAGAAGAAGAATGGCCGGGGCGGCTAGTATTTTTTCTCATTCTCCTCCCACGTGGCCGGTTTCCTCTTAAACTTGCTCGGCTCGACTCTTCCGCCGATGGATGAGGGACGCGATGGTCGGAGACGCCGTCAATGACATAATAGTGTGTGCGCGGCTGAAGAAAACAAAGAAAACCTGAAAAATAGGCTGAATCGAGTTCAACCCATGTTCACTGTACGAACCGGATTGAACCGGTATTGTTGCAAATAGGGTTCAAAACTAAATCGCTTGGTTCAATAATCAAACAACCTTCGATTTGACTCAAACCAATTGTGTTCATTTCATCTTCACAAGATGAAGCTTCTCATCTCTTCCGTTTTGCCAAAATATATTTTATCATGAACCAAACTAAATTGGTTCAAAATTGAATCGTTTGGTTCAATAACCAAACTACCTCCGATTTGAACCAAACCAATTTTGTTTATTTCGTCTTCATAAGACGAAGTCCATCATTTTACGTTTGTCCAATCCAACCAGACTTTATTTCTCTCGATCTGAGAATCCAATTCTCAAACTTGTTTTAAATATTTTAGGAAACTTGTAGTGCGTGTGACCCAATAGGTTCCTGGTTATGTTGGTCATCCGTAATTAATCATTAATTGAGGAACAATCATGAGTGACACCTAGTTGTACATCATGATCCCCAATTGATCAAAAAATCAACGATGATTCCAGAATATTTCTAAACCCTTCAACATCTATAATGAGACATGTCTCGTTCCTTTTACCGTCTTATACTCGCTTGACGTTCAAGATATGGTCTGTATGTGTCAGTCCCCACTAGGCTGACTACGTCACACCTAGCCCAAGCTTGCTTTCTTGTCCTGTGGATTCAAGTTACTTGTATATGTGTCTAAGAGTACCATACTCTTGTCATGTGATACTTTAGTCAAAGACTTTCAGTAACAATCCTAATAAGCGGCCGCATGGTATATATATTTTTTTACAAAGAGAAGTGAATCCTCTGTGGATTATTCAAAATACCTTCGGACACTTTGACTTATACTCAATCATCCCGGATCCACATCTTCTCGAAGATGTTTGCTTAAGATGTCAAAGTATAAGCCTTCATGACCAAGGTGACTTGAATACCGCAAGTCCAAGGAAAGTCACACTTAATTAAACTGCATTGAGATCTTCATTGACATATGTATAAAACTATATGAAGTCTCATGGCAGGTCATTCCAATGAACTAGTTACTTTTAACTAGCATTCAAGTTAATTCTCAACATCCATTGTCTCTAGCCGGTAAGATCGGTTGCTTGATAAACCAAAGAGTTTAAAACATGCTAGTTTCAACAGAATCGATGATGTCTGTGCTCATCAATTCTTTGACTAGTTGTATGTGTAGAGATGCTTACTAGTTGTGATCCAATCATAAATTCTCTTATGCTATGAATCATATTGCGGACATTCAATATATGAGTTTAAGATCTACTCAAATACATAGAAAATGTGCACTCAAATAGTAAATTTTTATTTATCCAATAAATAGTATAATCATAAGGTAATTGTCTTAGGATACCGCTCAAATATAACACAAATATCCTCCTCCTTGACTTGTTTGGATTGTTCGGCCAACCTTGACCCATTTGGAGTTTAATTATGTCTCACATTAAGTGTCCAATCTTATATGACCACCACTTGAACTTCACTTCACATGCCAAGTGTTTGATTCTCCATGATCCACTTGGACTTTGCTTCTCATGTCAAGTATCCGATCAATCGTGATTCACTTGATATTCACCCTTGTCAACTAGCTTCTTGTTGGACTTCTAATCGCTAAGTGTCCGGTTCTTCATGATTCATTTGGATTTTACTTCTTATGTGAACTCTTTGTTAGACTTTCAAATGTTAAATATTTAGTCAATAGTGACTTACCTAAACTTTTCTGCTACCAATATTATATTAGACTTACGACCACAATTGTTTGATCAACTATGATCCATTTTAACTTCTCTCTTGCTAACTATTTATTGGACTTCTGACTATCAAGTGTTTGATCAATCGTAAATCACTTAGATTTCTATATTGTCAAGTATTTGATCAATTTTGACCTACTTAACTTCACACTCAACCATTCATCTTGGTCAATTTAACTCGAGGTCGATTGCATCAATAATCTCTTGCTATCAACCTTTTTTTCTATTTGATGTCTCACTCTCGTCAATAAACATATTGATCAAATATCGAAACTCAACTCGAGTTTGGTTAACTAAGATTGATCAATTTGATCAACCTTTATTAGAAGTCAATTACACTAATATTTTCAATATAACAAATATGGTGGGATGCTATTTTATCTTTTTATAATAAAAAGATGCAAGTGCCCTTTTAATTTTTGCCCTTAGTTTTTCACAAATGAACTTTCTAAAATCTAGAAAATAAATTGGTTGATTGGTTGCTCCAAAACATAAAAAATTTAATTTTATAAAATCCTCATGTCAGATTAGTTTTAAAAAAGTAACTCCATTAAATTAAATATAAATATTCATACAAGTATAAATTTCATTTAAGCTTATAAAAGAAAAATATATAAATTATTTAATAATATAAAATTATCACATCCATAAAAATATAAAAAATAAATTCATATGAAAATAATTTATAATTTTATAAAAATAGTTAACACAATAAAGAAATAACTAGAACCAAAAATAAAAAAAGAGCAAATTTGTAGAAAAATAATTTGACAATTGACTAATTTAAATTTATAAACTAAAATTAACCATATCCATAAAAATATAAATATAAATATAAATATATAAAATATTTTATAATTTTATTTATTAAAAATAATCTTCAATCATCCATTAAACAAAAGTATATATATGTAAGCTCCAAAAGAAATTTTTTTCCTTGGGAGAATTTTTTTTTAAAAACCACCACTTTTTGGGAAGTGCCATTTTATTTATTTATTTATTGCTTGATTAGAGAATTTGCAAAGCTCAAAATAAATAGTACACCAATTGCATTTTCAATTAGCCATTTATTTGGTCAATATAATATTTAGTTAATTAGTTATCGTCGTACATGTTTGGCTAGTATGCTAATTGCATTAGATCAATTAGTCATTTATTCGGTCAATAATATTTGGTTAACGAGGTATTGTTGTGTAAGTTTGGCTAGCTACTATCCCAATTCTTATTGAATGTCAACAAATATTTCTAAGATTTGAGATTTTTTTCTTTTACATCCTTCGTATATCCTTACAAGTTTTTCTCAATCAATATGATTTTTTCCCCCATAACTTCTTCTTCTGGTATTTCTTTCGCATAGAAGTTGATAAGAATGCAAGCATACATAAGCAGCAAGTGTTCTGGTACAAATTCGGATTTGATCTTGAACAAGTGATTCATCCGTCTCAAGAAATGGCAGTGGTCCTAGACTTTTTTGTTAGTAGATACCTTGGCAAACTATCAGATTTTATCGAAGGAGAGATAGGCAAAGTGATAGGGGTTGAAGAAGAAATTAAGAAGATTCATGACAAATTATTAAGAATCAGTCCCTATATTCAAGATGCAGAAAAAAAAGACATAGAAATCTTGTGATCGACAGTTGGGTGAAGGAATTAAAAGATATCATGTATGATGTAGAAGACATACTTGATCTTTGCTTGATCGAAGATGGGAGATTATTGGCGGCCCACCCATGTTCTTGTTCGGGGGTACACTCTCCGATCAGTTTGCTTGCATCTTGCTTCCAACGTTGTAAGTTCCGCAGAGACATTTGGAATAAAATAAAGAAAGTTAATGATAGACTTGAAGCAATCAAAGAGGTCAATACATTGGTACCTGGTGGGTTAGTAGCTGCCCAAAATAACTCAGTAAGGACATCTACTACCTCACCTGCATTTGTCGTGACAGATATTGTAGGGACACAAATTGAAGAAGCTGCCCAAAACTTAATTTCGAAGATGGAGCATAGCAAAAAAAATTGTAGTGTGTTTGGAATTTCTGGGATGGGAGGAATGGGCAAGACCACTCTAGCAAAAAAAATATTTGATAATGATGAAATGGTGAAAAAACAATTTAAAAAACAAGTGTGGTTACATGTATCCAAGGATTACTCTGAGATTGACATACTCAAACAAGTATTGAGAGGTATAGGAGGACATGATGATGGAGTTCAAAGTAAAGCAGAAATTGAAGGAAAAATTGCTCCTCTTCTTCCAGAAAGTTTGCTTCTTGTACTAGATGATATATGGAGTGCAAATGTATGGATGAATTTGCTCAGAAATGTCATTTTGAACAAGTCCTGTAGGAGTGTTATCTTATTTACCACTAGGGATGAAAATGTGGCAAGAGCAATGAGAGCAGATTTTGTCTACCATGTTGAGAAAATGCACGAAGACAGTGGTTGGGAATTAATTAGAAAGATTGTTTTTGGAGACGAGGAGGATGTAATAATTTCTGAATTGGAAGAAGTTGGTATGGAAATTGTTAGAAAATGTGATGGTCTTCCTCTGGCAGTTAAAGTTATGGCTGGTGTTTTATTGCACAAGGAAAGGACTAAGAGGGAGTGGAAAAAAGTTGTTGAAAGTGATTTATGGTCTATAGAAGAGATAGTGATGCTGAACTATCCAATGCTTTATACTTGAGCTATGAGGATTTACCCAGTCACCTCAAACAATGTTTTCTTAGTTGTGCTTTCTACCGTGACATATCATTTCGACCGGACATAATCGGATTGTGGGTGGGTGAAGGATTTGTGATTGAACAATCAAAAAATTTGATGGAAAATATTGCAGAAGACTACTACAGAGAACTTATTGCAAGAAACCTTTTGCAAATTACTCAGAGATTTTTAGATGATTATGAATTTGTTATGCATGATGTTTTACGATCTTTTGGGCAAAAGCTTATGGAAGATGAAGGGATTATCATTAATGATGCTCAATGCACAAGTACAAAATCTTTGACAAAGATTCGTCGTTTGTCCATCTCAACCCAAGGTGATGTGTTATCTCTTCCCAATGTGATAATAGAGCAAAAGTGTTTAAGAGCCCTACACCTCGTTAATTGTCCTCAAATCAAGCGAATAGAGAATCATGCATTTGAAAGTTTAAAATGTCTCAGAGTCTTGCATTTGTGTGATACATCCATAGAGAGCCTCCCAAATTCTCTTATGAAATTGTTTCATCTAAAATACTTGGATCTTTATCGAACAAAGATTAGAAGGCTTCCTGAATCCATTGGGTGTCTTGCAAACCTGCAAACTTTGAGTCTCTCGTGGTGTAAATCACTGCATGAACTTCCAAAGGGCATCACAAGGTTGAGCAATTTGAGGTGCCTTCGAATTGTGGATACTCCGCTCACCCATGTTCCAAAGGGAGTTGGGAAGTTGAAAAATCTCAACAATCTTGATGGATTTTTGGTCGGCCATTGTGACTCCATGAACAGGATGGATGGAGGTTGTGACTTGGACGAGTTGCAATACTTGTGCAACCTAATTACTCTGTTTATTGATAAATTGGAAAGGGCAACAACGAGAGGAAACAGAAACTTTGTGCTTGAGAACAAAACATTTCTTAGGAGATTCCTTCTTGCATGGACAATGAATAATAATGAAAATAATGAGGAGCAAAGCACTGAGGCGGAGAGGATATCCAACCAACTTAGTCCTCCACCGACCCTAGAAGTGCTTGGGATCAGAAATTTCCCTGGTCAACAGTTTCCAGCATGGATGGTTTCTACTTCTATACATGATTCATTGGCTGACCTAACAAGTTTGAAGCTTTGGAATTTTCCATCATGTGTGGTGCTCCCTCCATTGGGCCAACTACCCAATCTTAAATACCTACAAATTGAAGGAGGAGAAGCAATCAAAAATATTGGACCTGAATTCCTCGGTTGCAGAACGCCTGCCTTCCCAAAACTTGACTATCTAGAATTCAATAACATGCCCAATTGGGAAGCATGGGTATTGCGTGTGGCACATGATGAACTTATCGAGGATGTTCATGCAGCCAACCTCAATTTGTTTCCTAATCTGGAAAATTGTTTCCTCATCCACTGCCCAAAGCTGAAAAATAGCATCCTTCCGCCAACGAGGTTTTTGCAAATTACTAATTGTCCAAATTTGGAATATGTGAAGAAGGTCGGCATGTTGCAGAAATTGGAAGTTGTTTTCCCCTCAGAGATACAACAACTTCCACAGTGGTTATCAAGCCTGATTAATGCGACTTTGCATACTTTGCAAACATTTTTCATGGAATGCAATTCACTTCTACTAGATAGTTGCAGTAAAGGGAAGCAGAATTGGCACATCATTCAACAAATTCCAACAGTTACTATGTATAGCATTGATCGTGAAAGACGCTTATTGCTCAGTAAGGACTCATACAAATATGAAATAAAGGATGAGTTTGGAAGTTTCATCACCCTTGTAAGTCCTCTTATCATCTATTTTCTTACCATTGCTTATTGCATATCTTTCAATTTGTTAGGAAAAAATAAAACTTGTACAACTATTTTATTCTATGGACAGGATCAACCAAGCTTCAATGGCTAATTGTTTCCTCCATTATGATCAAGGTTAGTAACTAATTAATGGTGGATTTTATAATATCATCATCAATAAAATGTACTTGTTTCTTTATTTCTACTTGAAGGTTGCTTGTTGGAATTGGTATAATTTGATCAAGGCGCATATTTCCACTAGAACCTATCAGTGTTTGACGAAGCACTACTTCTATCTTATATATACTTTATCCTAGGATTTCAGTG
>NW_027430339.1:0-4225 GCF_044706935.1 Curcuma longa | reverse complement strand
TACATTAAGTTTAATTTTACTTTTGTTTACTAAACACCGTAACTATCTATAATACCTTTCTTATTTCTCATTCTTCTACAACATTAACAATTCAAAAAAAAATTTCTCATTATATTTCGTCCTAATTAATTCCATCCAAATAAAAACAATGCTTGGGGAGAGCTTGCGATCGGCCCATGATTTAGTTAGTAACAAATTAGATTATATACCTTCTCTGTCTTCTCTTCCTCGCAAGAATACAAAAACACTTTTTGACATAATTCATCATTTGACTCAGCGCTACCTCTCTTACTATATAAACCCGCCATGTTTTCATTCACAATCATCCCTTCCTCTTCCGATATCGATCTCTCCCATTTCAAGAGATATGAAGAACCTCCTTTTGACCTTACTAGGGTTTCTTCTTCTGCAACTTGCTTTCTTCCAAGCTTAGCTTTGTCTCAGATCCTCTTTCAGGTGTAAATCCTCTCCGATAAGATAAATTTTTATATTCATATTAGGGTTTCAGATAGCAAAACTGATTAAGATAATGCAGGGCTTCAACTGGGAGTCATGGAGGCAGCAAGGTGGCTGGTACAACTTCTTGAAGGACAAAGTGCCCGATATTGCGAGCGCCGGAGTGACCCATATGTGGCTACCTCCCCCTTCGCACTCGGTTAGCGAACAAGGTTCGTGGTGCAGTTGTTTAATTCGTTGCCTCAAAATTAAATGATAATTTCGCCGTAGGTTACATGCCCGGGAGGTTGTACGACTTGAACGCTTCCAGGTACGGGAACCTAAACGAGCTCAAGTCGCTCGTCGACGCGTTCCATGACAAGGGCATCAAATGCGTCGCCGACATCGTCATAAATCACCGGTGCGCCGACAAGAAGGATGACAGAGGGATTTGGTGCATCTTCGAGGGCGGCACCGCCGACGGCAGCCTCGACTGGGGTCCCCACATGATCTGCCGCGACGACACCGAGTACTCCGACGGCACCGGCAACCTCGACACCGGCGCCGGCTTCGCAGCGGCTCCCGACATCGACCACCTCAACGAGCGAGTCCAGCGGGAGCTAGTTGCTTGGCTGAATTGGTTGAAGAGGAGCGACGCCGTCGGCTTCGACGGATGGAGGCTCGACTTCGCCAAGGGATACTCTTCGAACATCGCGAAGATATACGTGCAACAAACGCAGCCGGACTTCGCGGTGGCGGAGGTTTGGAGTTCGCTGGCGTACGGCGGAGACGGGAAGCCGGAGTACGATCAGGACGGCCACCGTCAGGAGCTGGTGAATTGGGTTCAGCAGGTCGGGGGGCAGTTCGACGACGGCGTTCGATTTCACGACGAAGGGGGTTCTGCAGGCGGCGGTGGAAGGCGAGCTGTGGAGGATGCGCGATCCGCAGGGGAAGGCGCCAGGGATGATCGGGTGGCTGCCGGAGAAGGCGGTGACGTTCGTCGACAACCACGACACCGGTTCTACGCAGAAGGCGTGGCCTTTTCCTTCGGATAAGGTCATGCAGGGATACGCTTACATCCTCACGCATCCAGGAATTCCATCCATTGTAAGCACTGCGCTACGTACTGATCGATCGATCAACAACACATTTTCAACTAAGCAATTGATATTTATTTCTCGTCTTACAGTTCTACGATCATATGTTTGATTGGGGGTTGAAGCAGCAGATATCGCAATTGGTTACGATAAGAAGCCGAAATGGGATTCGACCAAATAGCACGCTGAGCATCTTGGCCTCTGATGCCGATCTCTATGTGGCGATGATCGACGGAGTGATCGCGAAGATTGGAACAAGATTTGATGTCGGGAAGCTTGTCCCGCCCAACTTCCACGTCGTTGCTTCTGGGGAAGATTACGCTGTCTGGGAGAAGCAGTGAAGGCTCTACATCTTTAAGCTTTATATATTGTTTTCCTACTTTAATTTGCCATGGTGCAATTGATACTTGAATAAGAATTTCGAACGTGTAAGAATGATATGGAATATTCGATTAATAGATTACTAATTTATGAAAGTCTTTTTGTTTGTTCTGTTGTATGTTACTATGTTTTGTTCGACCGAAAACTGATTTAAGTTATTTTCATAGAGAATGATGTTTGACACTCTGCTAAACATAAAAAGAAAAAAACAACAAAGGACGTACCAGTATTAAAATTGCAAGGATCCTCAAGGTGCGCTTAATCACTAAATTGCTGTACGTAGTTTATTGGTCATAAATTTGTTAGAGGAGACTAAATAGGTTCTAGCTAATTTTTGACATGAAATATTAAATTAAGGATCTATGCATTTTGAAAAAGAAAAATTCATATAAATTATATCAAATATAATATAAAAGGGATTTCATAAACACATAAATATAATATAATAACTACTTTACAATATTATAGTTGTAACTATTGAATTTCACCTGTATTTTCTTAGATCAGAGCTCAATGTGAATTCTTTAAAATCAAAATATATTTGTTTCATATTCATTTTTTCCCACTACCAGCTTGACTGGTCGATTTTTTCCCATTTCTTTTCAAAAATAATATCAAACCTTCACTACCACCTTGATTGGTTGATTCACCATCATTCGTCGTCAGAAAATTAAAATTAATCATATATTTAAAAAATTCTCAACATAAGTTATCTATTAGTATCACTTTTACGAGGAAATATTGTGACATGGAATGAGTTCGTCAGTCCTTTTTTCTAATCAGAGCTGCATGACACATTTCTTTTCATCATCGTGGGTTCTTATCATCGAAAATCGTAGTTTGAGGAAGCTTAATTAGGTTTAATTTTAGTAGCTAGAGTATAATTTTGGAGATTGTGATGCGTGATGAGTGAAAGTGGAATCCCAACTCACTTTTTAATTGATATTCTATTTTTGAGCATTTAGGATTGAAATTTTAAACTTTAGTTGATTAATTGAGTTGTGTTGCATTCTTAAAACGTTGTTGAAGAAAATAATTTTAAGGATCGACGAATCATTGTTTCAACTAGAACAAGGGTTTAAGGTCAAAATTTTTGAATTTAAATTTATTTTCAACTCCTTAAATTCAAAATTTAGACTTTTGGATATTGTTGAACATGATTTTGAACATGAAGGCTATACTCAGATCCCAAGGACTATGAGATATTGTTGAACATGATTTTGAAGAGCCCTTAGATGTGGCAACTCTACCTCAAAACCAAAAGAATGCTTTAGAGAAAGAAAGAAAGATCAATATGCTCTCACTATCATCCATGAAGGTTTGGATGAAGACATGTTCAAGAAGATAACATCAAAGAAAGTGTGAGAGATACTTCACAACTCTATTAGGAGAGTGAACAAGGTGAAGAAGATGCGACTTCAAATTCTAAGAACTGGGTTTGAATCACTCTTAATGAAGGAGAGTGAACATATCTCCGACTATTTACAAGAGTTTATGCTATATTGTCAATCAAATGAAGAGACTTGGAGAAACCATGCCTGAAGTTCAGGTGATTGAAAAGGTACTACGCTCTCTTAGCACAAAGTTTAATTAATCATGTTATTGCTGCAATTGAAGAATCCAAAGATTTAGAGACCATAACCGTTGATGAATTAAATGGATCATTACGGGCTCATGAAGAAAGGATGAACCGTGGAAAACAAGAACAATCAGAACATGTGTTACAAGCAAAGACCAACTTGAAGATCAAAGAAGGGGTTTCTAATAAAAGTCAAGGCCAAGGATGAGGTAGAGACCAAGGACGAGGCGAAGGCCGAGAAGTTCAGTATATGGTTGTGGTCAAGAGAGAGATGAACAACCTTCTCAGTTTGATAAAAGAAATCAAACATTTGCAAGAGGTTATGAAGAGCAAGAGGAAGAGGTAATTATATGAGGTATGATGATAGAAAAACTAAATCTCAGATTGAATGCTATTTTTGTCATAAATTTAGATATTATGCTTGGGAGTATCATTCAATATGAAAGATGAAGAAACAAATCTAATAGAGAACAAAGAAGATAGATGTTGAGCAATCCTTATTTTTTACACTCAGGAGGGCTCTATTGGAAAAACAAACATATAATATCTTGATAATGGAGCCAGCAACCATATGATGGGTGATAAAAGTAAATTTGTGGAACTTGATACAAACAAAAAGGATTTTGTAAGTTTTGGTGATAATACAAAAGTCAAAATTGAAGACAAAGGTACAATTCTTCGAAACAACAAACAGTGGCCATAAAATTCTTTGTGATGTTTATTATGTCCAAAA
>NW_027430338.1:0-3549 GCF_044706935.1 Curcuma longa | reverse complement strand
TTCCAAGATGGCTAAGCTATAAAAGGAGGGGAAAGGGGAGAGAGGCAAAAACAATTAAACTCTTGGATCTCTCCTCCCCTAGAGCGGTGGCACCAAGGAATCTCTCTTTCTTTTGTTGCCGCCAACTCCACCTCCTCCTTTTCATGCCTAGGGCCGGCAGCAATAATTGCCACCGTCCATGCCAATTAACGCCACCACTTTCTCCACCGCAAATAAGTGGTGTTACCAACAAGTGGCGTTGCCGACAAGTGGAGCATGGATGCAACAGTAAATTTGCATGGAGGATCGGAAGCAAAGGGCATTGCATGGGCGTTGCATGCAAGAATTATGGCCATTAAATTCCAACTTTGTTGGAGGCGTTGCATGCAAAGATCGGAAGCAAAGGGTATTGCATGGGCGTTGCATGCAAGAATTATGACCATCAAATTCCAACTTTGTTGGAGGCTTTGCATGGCTATTTAATTGCATATGGCTTTAATTGCATGGAGGCTTTGCATGCAAATTTGTATGGATGCAACTATCGTGACATGCAATCATGGCATGATTGCAAGGCATGTGGCGTTGCTTCCATTACTTGGTTGAGACAATTTCTTCCACTTGCACGACAAGAGAAAGAAGAGAAGGAAAGGAAGGTTCTTACACTTTACTTGCTAGCCATCGGTGAGAAGAGTTTTGGTGGAATCATCTCGAAGGATCGTTGCCCACACAACGTTCGAGAAGAGGAGAGGTTATACAGTCGAAGATCAAGGGGGCATCCACTCCTTCAAAGACAATCCCGCGAGAAAGGTTCAATTTATTATTTCCGCATTTAATAAATTATTTTTCTCTTCGTGGATCCTGTAAACCAAACACAAGAGCTCAATGATCTAAATGCGTCGATCAAACTTTGTTTGATCGACTATGAGGGCAACTTAAATCAGTTTCCGAAAAAATTTTTGTTCTACAAGGATTTATCGGAACGGGTTTCCTAGTGTTTCCCAGCACACAAGGTGTTCCGGAGAAAAGCTTTTAGAACGTACCTTATGACGTCTCGGTTGTCGATGCTTTGTCCTATTACGTGCAGGTCATTGAGGATATCCTGGTGCTTACGTGTAGTCCGCTCACCGTTTCTCCTTCTAATATTTTAATATTATATATTTTATTAATTAAGAGGTCTCGTTTACTTACCTTGGTATCGGAGGTTCCTTCGTGGAGCTCGATCAGTTTGGTCCAGAGATCCTTGGCGCTGCTGAAGGGTCCGACTCGGTTCAGTTCCTCCTTGGTTAGGCCGCACTGGAGTGTCTGGGTTGCTTTTGCATCTGCCTCGATTTTCTTCCTTGTGGCGGCGTCCCAGAACTCACAAGACTGTGGTTGCTCATCATTACCAGTTGGGATTGTGAATCCCGTCTGGATGATGATCCACATTTCCACCTGAGTCTTCAGGTGGCATTCCATTCTGGTTTTCCAGTATGGAAAGTCATCACCTGAGAATAGCGGTGGTCTTGCGGTGCTGAAACCTTCTTGATGGGCCATTTATCTAGCACACAAGAAAGCAGCAAAAAAAATGTTCCAAGACTTGGTCTTGGATTAGTAGTGTGGGAGAAAAGAGAATGAAAAAAAAATTGAAAAATAATTCTTGAATCAGTGGTTGCACTGTTTTCAAGAGCCCCCGCTCTGATACCAATTGTAGGATCGAAAACACACTAGAGGGGGGTGAATAGCGTGTTGCACGCTTTTCGATTTTCATAAATCTTACGAGTACGTGTGGAAGCGTTAACGAAAATTCGTACAGAATAAGAAGGGAAACTACGGAAAAGTAAATAAGTGCGGAAAAGAAACGACACGTTTGTTTTTACTTGGTTCACAGCCCTAGACTGCTACTCCAAGGCCCACGGTCCTTGACCGTTTCCTTTGGGCAAATCCACTAAGGCACTTGCCCCCTTTCGGCAGCAAGTGTATCGAGAATACAAATACAAAATCTTTTTACAAAAGCTCGGTACAAGATAAGTAAAAGAAATTAAGAGTATACCGACTTTTGAGTTTGCAGAAGCTCCCTAGAAGAAGATCTCGGCGTCTCGGTGTGAATCGGAGTTGCTTGGATCGTGTACGGCATCGACGTCGAAGAACAAGAGCTCGGGAGTCGCGAGAACAGAGCTTGGATGCGGAATCGAAGTCTTGCTCGGTTGCTGCTCGTGGGTTTCTTTTATACTGCACCTGAGTCGACTCAAATGCCTATCTGAGTCGACTCGAGCTAGCGTGGCAGATAGAGTTTCATCGCTTCCGCCCGTTCTCCTCTCTGAGTCGACTCCAGTTGCCTCCTGAGTCGACTTCAGTCGCTGTGGCGTCAACTGCGATAAGTTTTGACACTGAATCAGCCTGAGTCGACTCAAAATCTCACCTTAGTCGACTCCAGGCTGAGTTGGTGGAAAATCAACGCGCTGACTTCTGGATTTCGGTTGACTCAGCTAGAGTCGACTTCAGCCATCATCTGAGTCGACTCCAGGCCCGAAAAATCAACTTTTCAATCTGGAGTTCGCTTTCGTCCGATTTTTCCTTCCTGCAAAAAGTGTTGTTGACGGAAAAATAAAAATGTAGAAGAAGAAGAGTTTAGAAAATCAAACCAGCCCGTCGAGAAGAAGAAGAGCTCCCTATTGGAAGAAGGAAGAAGAAGAAGTAAAAGCAGCAACCCTCCCTTGGAAGAAGAAGAAGAAACAACCGGGGGAGAAGACCCCCTTTTCCTCTTTGCTAGAGTTCTCCATTATGTAGGCATATAAGGAGACCAGATCTAACATGTGTCCTTTTCCCTTGCTTCTTTTTGGCATTATGTGCAGGAAAAAGGAGTCCAAGGACATCTTCTATGACATCTTTATAAAGGCTCTTTATGTGGTCATGTGTCTTGGAACATGCGCAACTTGTTGAATCCACAAAAGACAAATATTAACACTAGTCCATTTGACTAGCATTGCCAAATCAGCCCTATGCTTGACTCCCCCTTGACTCTTGACTTTTACCCTAGATAAAGAGCCACGTCGTCTATGACACCAGCATCACAAGTTTCCCCTTCAAATCTAGTCGAAGGAGGCGTAGTCCAACTGACTGGACTATGTTTAACGATTTAACCGTCTCATTCGTCATATTAGTACTGCGATGCTAAGCTGCTGAGCTGCTGAGATAGCTGAGATGCTGAGATGAGATGCTGAGACGAGGTGGTCGAGATGGCCAAGAGACCTGGATGAGTGGTTGAGAGCCTGGATGAGTGGCTGAGAGCCGGGATGAGTGGCTGAGAGCTTGGATGAGTAGTTGAGAGCCTGAATGAGTAGTTGAGAGCCCTGGATGAGTGCCTGAGGGCCCGGATGAGTAGATGATAGCCAGGATGAGTAACTGAGAGCCAGGATGAGTAGCTGAGAAGCCTAGGAAGGCTGAGAAGCATGGGAAGGCTGAGAAGGCAGAAGAGCCTGGAAAGGCTGAGAAGCCTGGGAAGGCTAAGAAGGCGGAAGAGCCTAGAAAGGTTTAGAAGCCTAGGAAGGCTGAGAAGGTTGAAGAGCATGAGAAGGCTGTTAGTGAGAGCCC
>NW_027430337.1:0-18095 GCF_044706935.1 Curcuma longa | reverse complement strand
ATACAGCTATTTAATATAACTTTTCCCGCCTTCGGGAGGTACCTCACTCGGTGACAATGTAATAAATGAACTAGTACAAGACTCATCCATACATTGTAATTATAATAACCAGAATAACAGTTCATACAACATCAAACTAAAATAACCCAACCCGAAAGCCGCACGTCAAGGTCTCTGAGCAACTCTAAAGACAAACTGAACTAGGGTAGTTTTAACTCTGTACTTGCAAATTTAGAAGCCAAATAAGGTAGACAGTTAGCCAAAAGCTAAGTGGGTAATCAGAAAGGATGTGCATGAATGTAATCTTAATTAAGAAGCAAAGGAATTAGAGTGGATCATAAATTCATATTGTCACATTCAGTTCTTGTACAGTTCTCCATAGTATAATATCTGTATGTATATATATATATATATATGCCTCTATTTAGCATTCTCTTCATTTATTGTCATATGAAAATCAAGTAATATTACTATTATTTATCATCACCAATAATCTCAATATGATCAAATATTATGAACAGTATCTGTTAATGCAGGAAGCACTAGAAGATCGAACCAGAGTTTTGATTATGGAACTAGGATCAAGTTAAGTATGTGGTTTGGCTAACCAGGTTAAACTGAGCTTGCAGGTTAAGTCCTAGTGCTGCTAGGCATGAAGTCTTGGCAGAGTCAAAGTGCACCAGGTAGAGTCTGGACTTGGTCAGGAGGACCAAGTTGCAGTAGAAGTCTGGGCTTGGTCAGGAGGACCAAGCTGCAGCAGAAGTCTGGGCTAGTCAGGAGGATCAGTTGCAGCGCAAATCCTGGGGGGCAAAGACAGAGCCGAGCACAAGTCCAACGAGTCAGGAGGACTCAGTTGGCAATCAGATAAATTCTCCCGAGGGGAGTGGGTGAGGACGCGTTCCCGAGGGGAACACAAGGCGTCAGTCTAACCCAGGGTCTCACTGGAGATCCGAAGTTAAGACTTATAGTTGGTCTGATAGACCAACTTAATCCTTTACATGTTATCATTTTGAGCTAACATCTTTTGCAGGAAGGAAAAGTCAGACGAATGCGAACTCCGGACGAAAAGCTGAAAATTCGGGTCTGGAGTCGACTCAGATGGGTTCTGGAGTCGACTCCAGCCGAGTCAGCTGGAATCCGAAAGTCTGCGCGTCGACTTTCCGCCAACGCAGCCTGGAGTCGACTCAGGTGACGTTTTGAGTCGACTCGGGGTCAAAGAATTATCAACGCCGCTGCCACCGCGACTGGAGTCGACCCAGAAATCAATCGGAGTCGACTCAAAGAAGAGATCGGGCGAAGATGATAGAACTTAATCTGCCACGCAAGCTGGAGTCGACCCAGATCTGCATCTGAGTCGACTCAGCAAGCCTATAAAAGACGCCCACGACCAGCAGCCGAGTATCTCATTCCAAACACTTCTAAAACTCCGTTCTCGCAACTTCCAAGCTATGCCTCTTCGACGTCAGTGCTGTACCTGCTTCAACCTACTTAATTCTACACCGAGGTGCCGAATTTTTTGTCCGAGAAGTGACCGAGAAAAGCTGAAAGTTTGGTAACAAATTTCTGTATTTCAATTTACTGAATTGTTGTAAGCAAGTTTTTGTACGGTTTTTTGATACACTTGCTGCCGTAAAGGGGCAAGTGTCTTAGTGGATTGCCCAACGTAAACGGTCAAGGACCGTGGGCCTTGGAGTAGCAGCGTTGCGCTGTGAACAAAGTAAAAACAAACGAGTCCTTTACTTTTCGCAAATTTACTTTTCCGCATTATTACTATTTTTGCTTCCGCTACGTTCGAAGATTTACGAAAGTCGAAAAGCGTGCAACGCGCTATTCACCCCCCCTCAAGCGCGTATTTCGATCCTACAGTATCAACATTTATATCATTAATTAAAAAGTGCATAACAGGAGCCGATATCATCAGAGTGTAGTAATAACTCATATGTATGTAGGCTAACAACCTCCTCAGAATATACTGTCGCATACGTTATCTAACGTATGGGCTTTATCTCTAGCCCTCACCGGTGGATGATAAGTTAAACAATGACCGTGGCCTCTGCTCTACCACAATAATATGTGATCGGTCAGTGCTCTGGATCGAGGGCTACATCACGCCACCACTCCTCAGGTGTACGGTCTAGTACTCTGGTAAAACTCTAGTATAAAGCCAGGCTCTTAATAAACACCTTTTAATATTTAATATTTTCTCTTATCTCATTTCTTGGTATATCCGTTTCATCAATTATCATCGGTGTTACATTCTCAGTATGCATATTCATCATTTAGTCTAAACGACCAACTCAAATCAAATTATCTATTGTTCACTCCTTTAGGTATTACAATCATGTTTATAGGTAAAGGTGAGTATCAACAGATAAAAGCTAAGTATCAATAGAATGACATATTAACAACAAGAACTAAAATAGGTCAAGCAATGTAATGATAAGTATCAACAGGCAGAGTAAGTCAGAGTATTTATTAAAATTTTGAAAACATCCTTTTCCATTCTAATTACCCCAGATGAAACCCATGTGTGAACATGAAGTAAATCAATTATTTTTACCCTTTTATGATTTAATTATTTTAACCCTGTTTCAGTATTTTAATTATCACTTTAATCCCCTTTTAAAAAATAGGTGTATAAATATACATGATTAATTTTTTAATCTAGTCATTCATGCACAAAGATATATACGAGTCAAAGGACAGAAGGTACCCACATTTATCTACCAAGCTCCGAGTATTAGCAGATCAGCGTGCTCCACTCGAACCAGTGTCTACAGATAATATTAAAATAATTCTAATAATCAAAATATTATTAAATCAAAATAATGACACAAGATCTAACCCTATTTTAATAAAGGGATGATCGAAGTAAAAAATTTGATCCCTACTTCGTTTATCCCATAATCTAATTATTCACCTAACTACACACCAATTAACGACAAGTCTACCTTGCAATTTCTTTTAAAAATATTCCTCTTATTGGGAACGAGCAAGACAAGAAAATGCAACTTGTAGACATCCTTTTGATTAGAATCATAATCTACCTTAATAAGGGGATCCCATATCAAAGTCATTTCATCCTATAAGACCAACCTAAATCCATCAACCGACCAGCAACAGGATACGGAAAGGAAAAGAAGGCAGCGATTGGGAAACCTTACAACCAGGATGGCAGGTGCGGCAGTGGCGTTACAGCTCAAGGCGGCGATCGCGTGGTCGGCACTCCGTGATTTCGGCGTAGAGCGGCTGAAGATGCTGCTGTTCACGGAGAAGAAGAAAACAGGACAAAGGAAGAAGAAGGAATAGGAACAAGAAGAAGAGGAAGCGGCGCGGCGAGGATGCGGCGCGGCGACAAGCAGCGACGTCGCGGCGCTTGGGAGGAGGGCGGTGGTCGCGAGGGCTAGGGAAGGCGGCGCTCGTGAGGTGGCTAGGGTTTGGCTTCTTAAATCGCGCCCATCGCGATTTTGTCGCCAGGAAGGCGGAAGCCACGTTCCTTGCGACTCCGTCGTGTTTTTTTTCCTTTTTTTTTACGGATTCTAACATCCTCCCCCATTAAAAGAAATTTTGTCCCCAAATTAAAGTAACTAAGGGAAATCGATACTTGAGGAAAACAAATGAATATATTTGGCGCACCTATCATCCTCACGCTTCCGCTGCACTACTTTGATCAGAGTGATGCCTCCATCCAACCTTCATGAGTTGGATGCTACATTACTTGTGAATTGATCATAACATTAATCAAACAAGGTTATCCTTAATAAACTTGGGTAGATAACCATGGTTATCAACGATAACCCTAAACCAACCGTGCCCTCAAGGTATGCTATTGGGAATTTGGGATTAACTTTATGCTATCACTCAAAGATATGACATCCCCATGTAAAAGAAAATAGAGCTGTGAATGGGTTGGTTTTAAGGGTAGATAATAGGCTCTCTCAATGTATTCTCTATGTCTTAATGAAAGAAGAGATTTGTCTTCCAGACTTGAGTACAACTACTAATTTAGCAATGGAAGAAAAGACCAGACTGAAGCATAGCAAGTCTAGAATTGGGATATCATTTTAAGTTATAAGCTGAAAGTATTAGATTGGAATAATTATGTTTTATGAAATTATAGTGCTAATAGGAATTTTACCTTGAAATCACAAATAAGTATGAGTTTGTCCAAGGTAGGACAACAATTGTATATTAACACAGTCAAGAATGGCCTAAAGGCTACATTCTTTTTTTTTTTTCATAATTAGTGTTTACCAACTTCCTATGTGTGCTTACAGAATCCATAATTGGGGATCACTGTGAGCACTGTGCTTACTGCGTTGAATATGATGAGTTTCTCTTGTTTTCTGAGATGCTCCTTTGTTTGTTTGTTTTTTTTTCATTTTATTTTATTGTTATTGTTTTGTTTTTTTTTGAAAGTTGTATTTGTCTCAAGAATGGAGATTATTTCCGTTTGAATCAGGTTTTATCTTAAATCCTTTGCTTTTTAAAATTTATCTCTACCCAAAGATATTTATGCTTATTCTGTTTAGGCTCTCATTAATTATAATAAAATATAGAGAGCCATTACAGCATGAAAACATAGTGCTATTCATGAATGGACAAATTTAACATCAAACATCAAGTATTGCTAATCGGAGGTACTATTCTCTTTATAGGAATCACCTAATATCAATCATATACGATTTTATAAAATATAGAGCTATCTCAATCATGTGCCCAAAAGATTCAAAATATTCACGAAAAGCAAGCGCATATCCAGGCTCGAGTGGCACATGGAGAATCTCTTGCATTCCTTTGGACAACATGAGCTACTAATACTAGTTCACAAAATTGTGGCACAAAACAAGTGTTCAAGTTAAAGACAATATAATGAGGACTATTAAGGAATTATTACACCGACTTATAACACAACCATGAGTATCAATTAAGATTATCGTACCTCAAGAGTGTTTTTATGGTTTACGAAGTACAATATCAATAGTCATGACTTAATCCTTAGATCTTGCATTAAGTCGATTACGATCAATTTACCATAGTAGTCATGTTCTTTTATTCTATTATGCAGATCATAGGTCGATCAAGGTATAAATAAAAGCATAAAGTTATATTGTGTTAAATAATCAAATAGCAATGATTGGTTAATTTATGTTGAGTTTCCTATAGATTAAATATTGAATCAACATCTTTAACTAGTATCATCCTATATATTTATACATATTGGTTATTATGGTCGTATATCTTACTAGATTTATTAATTTAGTTGAGTTTAAGAATTATGCGTAACTAACTCAACACCACCATATGCTTTAATAACTAGGTCATGTGTGCAAATGCTATGAACTTGGAATAAATCAAGGTCACAGATAAGATTAATGAACTAATTTGTGTTTAAAAAACTAATAGTTATAATTTATCAATCCAAATTAAATTTAAATCTAATAACTAAATCAATATTAATCAAGTCATATTTGGTTGGCCATATGGTCTTATATGTTCATTATTAGGACTCATACATTACCTTAAGAGTAATGAGAAACTCATACATTGCCTTAACGAATGTGTATCTAACATGCATATCTATTGGAGCAATAATAATTGTGGATTATAAAACTTATATCATATCCCCACAGAAAATGAGTTGAAGCATCTACTAGCATTTACTCATGGAGAAATGAGGTTGTATAAATATATCAATCAAACTTCTCTACTTTCATGCCAACAATTTTTTTTTGAGAGTGCCCTAGGACAATCATATTGTATACTATACTGTATGAATACGCAATTTTTGTAATTACACTATGAATGAATAAAATTAGCCTTGTATTATATATATTTTTTCATAATTGTAACAAGTCTAAATGATACTAGTCTACTGGTGTATCCAAAAACAAAAGGTGTGAGATGATACTAATGCATCTAAGTAGCATATTAAATATCTCTGGGATTAGAATTGTTGAAATTGGGTGTCGAATAAATAAATACATTTTATGTTTCTGTTATTGGATAGCAGTAAGTGTTCTCATGTCTATGGGCATGGTAATTGTTAGACATATTTGGTGGGGTGATTGGTGAACAACTCATTGAATGTAGCTTGCTATTAAAACTCCTTTGGTAATTATCTACTGTCTATGGACATTTCATACAGGTGGTTGCAAACAATCCTTGATTTGAGACTATCATCTCATATAAGGATTGATATACTTTGTGTCACTTTATTCCAAAACCTTAGTTTGTAAGAAAGGGACCACTCGTACAAAAGGGACTATTTAATTGTCATCTCTTTCATATGGCTTAAGCTTTTTTTTTTTAATGTGATTAGCCAATTAATATCAGAGGCTATGGCTTCAATTTTTTTCCAGACACTAATATTATCTCCTGAATGTATATGCCCATTTGGATCAATCAATTGCAGTATATTTACCTAAGCATGAATGAAGGGTGAATATTAAGGATATAAATATATATAAAGTTTCCTTTCTAACAGTTGAGCTCTTTGGTTAAATTGTTAGCCAATCCATTTTATCAATTAGACTATATAGGTAAACTTAAAGCACAAATTGGACAAGCAGATATAGCCTCTAACTTAACATGCATGCTGCTAACCGAAGAAGTTTTCTTTGGGTTTGTAGGAATACAAATACAAAATTACTGTGAATTTCTAGACCAACATAATTGCTACAGACCAAGATAGGGAGCACAGTTAATCTTAACATTGACTTCCAAGTGGTCTCTAGAGTCTAGACCTTGTCAACGTCTCACTTATTGGCCTCCCATCGAGAATGATGACCATAGGTGATCACAACTAAGCTTTCTGTCTTCTTAATTTCATAGGCAACAGCCACAAGCTAAGAAATTTTTTTTTTCCATTATACCTAACACCTTATACTACTGAGTAATGATATTTAGGATGTCAACCTGTACATGCCACCTAAGGGTGTCAATCCTGATAATCCATAAGATCGAAGGGTTAGAATCCTCGATGGGGAGAGTGGTGCCTCATGCACCCTATGATCAACCCTTTGAGTAGTCGAGGCACGCCGACGTGTACGACCACGACCTCGACTACTACCATCATCCGTACTACAAATGCGGATGTGGCTACGGGCACGGCTACAACCCCAACCACGATAACGGGTAAGTCCGCCTCATGGCATCGCTTATAAAATCAAATGAAAACTTCAACAATCAATTATAATCGAGATATTTAAATAAATCAAGGACCTCTAAATCCTATAGCTCAGAGACACAACTTGACTCAAGTAGAAAATAAAATCCTAAAATAGAATCAAACCCACGAATAGAAATCGCGAACTTAGCTCTGATACCAATAAAATTGGTATCAGATAGACTAAGAATGCAAAGACTAATCCCGAAAGATCTAACGGCTCTGATACCATTAAAATTGTCACGACCCGGAGGTGTCATTCCCGCCTTCGGGAGGTACCTCACTCGGTGACAATGTAATAAAGGAACCAGTACAAGACTCATCCATACATTGTAATTATAATAACAAGAATAACAGTTCATACAACATCAAACTAAAATAACCCAACCCGAAAGCCGCACGTCAAGGTCTCTGAGCAACTCTAAAGACAAATTGAACCAGGGTAGTTTTAACTCTGTGCCTGCAAATCTGGAAGCCAAATAAGGTAGACAGTTAGCCAAAGGCTAAGTGGGTAATCAGAAAGGATGTGCATGAATGTAATCTTAATTAAGAAGCAAAGGAATTAGAGTGGATCATAAATTCATATTGTCACATTCAGTTCTTGTACAGTTCTCCATAGTACATAATATCTGTATATATATATATATATATATACTCTATTTAGCATTCTCTTCATTTATTATCATATGAAAATCAGGTAATATTACTATTATTTATCATCACCAATAATCTCAATATGATCAAATATTATGAACAGTATCAACATTTATATCATTAATTAAAAAGTGCATAACAGGAGCCGATATCATCAGAGTGTAGTAATAACTCATATGTATGTAGGCTAACAGCCTCCTCAGAATATACTGTCGCATACGTTATCTAACGTACGGGCTTTCTCTCTAGCCCTCACCGGTGGAAGACAAGTTAAACACTGACCGTGGCCTCTGCTCTACCACAATAATATGTGATCGGTCAGTGCTCTGGACCGAGGGCTACATCACGCCACCACTCCTCAGGTGTACGGTCCAGTACTCTGGTAAAACTCTGGTATAAAGCCAGGCTCTTAATAAACACCTTTTAATATTTATTATTTTCTCTTATCTCATTTCTTGTTATATCCGTTTTCATCAATTATCATCAGTGTTACATTCTCAGTATGCATATATTCATCATTTGGTCTAAACGACCAACTCAAATCAAATTATCTATTGTTCACTCATTTAGGTATTACAATCATGTTTACAGGTAAAGGTGAGTATCAATAGATAAAAGCTAAGTATCAATAGAATGACATATTAACAACAAGAACTAAAATAGGTCAAGCAATGTAATGATAAGTATCAACAGGCAGAGTAAGTCAGAGTATTTATTAAATTTTTGAAAACATCCTTTCCCATTTTAATTACCCCCAGATGAAACCCATGTGTGAATAGAAAGTAAATCAATTATTTTTACCCTTTTATGATTTAATTATTTTAACCCTGTTTCAGTATTTTAATTATCACTTTAATCCCCTTTTTAAAAATAGGTGTATAAATATACATGATCAATTTTTTAATCTAGTTATTCATGCACAAAGATATATACGAGTCAAAGGACAGAAGGTACCCACATTTGTCTACCAAGCTCCGAGTATTAGCAGATCAGCGTGCTCCACTCGAACCAGTGTCTACAGATAATATTAAAATAATTCTAATAATCAAAATATTATCAAATCAAAATAATGACACAAGATCTAACCCTATTTTAATAAAGGGATGATCGAAGTAAAAATCTGATCCCTACTTCGTTTATCCCATAATCTAATTATTCACCTAACTACACACCAATTAACGACAAGTCTACCTTGCAATTTCTTTTAAAAATATTCCTATTATTGGGAACGAGGCAAGGCAAGAAAATGCAACTTGTAGACATCCTTTTGATTAGAATCATAATCTACCTTAATAAGGGGATCCCATATCAAAGTCATTTCATCCTATAAGACCAACCTAAATCCATCAACCGACCAGCAACAGGATACGGAAAGGAAAAGAAGGCAGCGATTGGGAAACCTTACAACCAAGATGGCAGGTGCGGCAGTGGTGTCACGGCTCAAGGCAGCGATCGCGTGGTCGGCACTCCATGATTTCGGCGTAGAGCGGCTGAAGGTGCTGCTGTTCACAGAGAAGAAGAAAATAGGACAGAGGAAGAAGAAGGAAGAGGAACAGGAAGAAGAGGAAGTGGCGCGGCGACAAGCAGCGACGTCGCGGCGCTTGGGAGGTGGGTGGTGGTCGCGAGGGCTAGGGAAGGCGGCGCTCGTTAGGTGGCTAGGGTTTGGCTTCTTAAATCGCGCCCATCGCGATTTTGTCGCGAGGAAGGCGGAAGCCACGTTCCTCGCGACTCCGTCGTGTTTTTTTTCCTTTTTTTTGCGGATTCTAACAATATGATTGCTAAAAAGAAGGTGATTCTTGAGTATATCCCTTCCAGAATTATGCTTATAGATCCTTTTACTAAGCCAATGACTAGAGAGTCATTTAATGAGCATGTAAAGTCTATGGGACTTCGTAGAATATAACATTGTTGAAAATCAGATATTGGAATTTGATTGAATAAAATGTCATAATTTATTCAGTGTATGTGTTTGAGTTACATTCATATAAGATCTCGGTATGCATGTTGGCATGTTGTGATTGGTCCTCTCACATGGACAATCATCTCCATTTGTTGAGTACAAAAGGAGGTAAGACCGGTGCTTATAGGACAGCTTATGTAGCTGTTAAAATTGTTACATTCCTATAAGATGAGGTCGCCATGATATTGGAATCAAGATGAGATCATTTAAAGTTTGATGATTGAAGTAAATGATCCCACCATTTACTAAACCTGTTAGTAGCCAGATTAGAATTCATGTGTTGGATTCCAGATTAAAACATTGGGAATGTCTTAATCGAAATCTGTACGATGTTGATTTGAGAAAAATATGCATTTTTTTAAGTAAAGAAAATAACATTGTAGCATGTGATTCATACCACATGTGCTAAGGCGACAATTAGGGTAGTAGGAGAATGGATCTCTGCTTCTCTACTATGTGAGCCCTATGAGATTATATGTTGATCTCAGCATTTACCTTAAGTGACTATTTAGCTGTCTACTTGAAATTTTAATCAAGGTTTGCTACTTTAGCATGTAGACCTATGACTATGTATGATTCGGTCTATGGAGCATGACTAGGAAAGCGACTGATTAAAATGAATAGATTCAAGCTAAAAAGGAAGATTGAATATATTTACATTTTTTTGAGAATATTCACTGGTCGACCCATTTCTGTTATGTATAGAAATAATTGTGAATATTAGAGATATGAAACATGCTCTTGACATGATACTCAAATTGAGGGATTAGAGATGTTCATATTGATGTAAATACAAATTCTTTAATCTGGGTAAATAGCAAGACATAATGAGTCCAGGAAATGGTTATGTACCACAAGAAGAGTGATTTATGTATCACTGGAGAACAGTTAGGTGCCACCTGGACGATGGTTGTGAGCCATCATATAAATGACTGTGTGTCATTCAGAAAATGATTATGTACTATTTGGGGAGCGGCTAAGTTGGGTGTAACAATTTTCTTAGCATTGATCGCTCTATGAGCAGCTATGTAAGGTGTAACAACTTTCTTAGCAATGAATGCTCAATGTGCTTACTATCGCACGAACCATTTTCCTAAGTATGAATTGGTTGTTCTTATAGTTTAAGTGACTGTGCATTCCGGTTATATTTAGTCTATGTGACTAGATACCTCTTAATGGTTTTTGTGACCATTTGCCTTTGTAGTTTCACTTGGACGAGTGGGAGATGTTGGCGGTTTCTATAACTGTTCACCGGCGGTTTCTGTAACCGCCCACTACCACCATGCCTCCGCTCCATGAAGTGCACGTAGTGCACTCTGTGGAGGTCGCTTCCTCTCCCTATTAAAGGGAGAGGAAGGATCTGCGATCGGTAGGAGTGAAGAGAGCATACCTACGTAGTTGTGTGTGCGTCCAAGTGAAGAAGTGCCAACGTCCAAGCGGAGGATCCTTCAAGCGGCGCTGCCGGAGAAGAGGAAGAACACCCAAAATTCGAAGGATTTGGTTTGTGGAAACATAAGGATCTTTCCCTTGGTTTTCCCCTCGGTGATCGTTCCTTCGACAGAAGTCATCCCAACCGCCGGCTGCCAGAGGCACGCTTCAACAGGTAATCCTATAGGATCAGCCCGATGGATTAATCCAAATTGACAATTTTAATTTCAACGTCTCCATGTATGGGCCCCGACAAGAACTACACCATTTGTAATTAATCATATATTTGGAGTGAGCAACAGTTTACTATTCTAGTAAAAGATGAAATTTGCCACTCCAACAACCCCACACAATAACAACAATTTATTACAACTCTTAGATAAATTCATCTTTGCCTTCGCCATAGAGCCTCCCCATTCCCCCTTGAGTTACTTATCTACTTCCCCTAGGTTGCATGGGCTTTTCTTTTTGCCAGAATCCGCTACGTAGTTTAAACGAGAGAATTGAGAATGGCAGATTGAAACTTGAGCTACTTCTATGGATTTCTTCTATTGATTTAGAAGGGGTAAAAATTAGAGCCATCAATTTAAATTGAGTCGGTTAAATTAACCATCCCATCATATAATTTAAATGAGTTAAATTTAAATTTTATCAATTCATTTTAAAAAGGACTTAAACTGGCCAACCCAAACAAATTACGGGTCTATGTGAGCTAGCCCATGGTAGACTTGGGTTGCCTCATAGATTGAGAAGAAAACAAATCTAAAATTTAAAATTATAATAAAAAATTTAATGGACTCGTGGGTTGACCCACCTAATCTACAATTTATATTTAAAAATTTTAATATTTTAATATTTTTTTTATTTCTTGGTGGGCTCGTAGTCTAGCCCATCTAACTTCACAACCAAACTTATATTAGACCAAATTGAGGATTTCCTAGGATGTCTCGAGTCTCAAATTATGTAAATATCAATAAAAAAATTTAAAAAATGTCTCATCAAATATTTTACATCTAAAATATTTTTTATTCAATTATAACTAAAATCTAAAAAATTAATTATTTCATTTTAATCAAATTTATTATATATAAAATACTATTATATCAAAATATTTTTTATTAACTAATTTAAATTTTATTAAAATTATTTTAAATTAGTTAAAATTATTTTAAAATAATTATAAAACCTACTAAGTAGTTGCTACACACTTATAGAAGTTACTAAATATATTTTACACAGTTATAGTTAAATATTAACTCATAAATTCTAAATCCAAAACTCTAAAATTTTAAATTTTAAAACCCTAAATACTATTATATCAAAATACTCTTTATCACCTTTCTTAAGATTATTTAAACTTTATTAAAATCACTTTAAATTGATCAAAATTATTTTAAAATAAATGTAGAAGCTACAAAGTCACTACTACACAATTGTACAAGTTACTAAATAACTGTTACACAATTATTGCTAAATCTTAAAATCTTGAATCTAAATTCTAAATCTTAAACACTATTATATTAAAATATCCTTTACTAATTTGGTCAAAATTATTTAAGCGTCATCAAAATTATTTAAAATTTATCAAAATAACTTTAAAACAGTTATAGAAGATATTAAGTATATGATACAATACTATAACCGTGTTGTATTTATAGGACCGGTGCATTCGAGAGTAGAACTATCAAACGGGCCAACCCATGGCCGGGCGGGCCAACCCATGACAAGCCCATCATATGGCGGGGTGGGGCGGGCCGACCCACCAACTTGGCGGATTGGGAAATCTCCGACTCAACCAAACTCAAGGCGGCCTGCGGGTTAGGCGGACCAATCCATGGGCTTGTTAGAGAATTAAAAAATATTAAAAATATCAAAAATTTTAAGTTTGAATTATAATTTAAATTGATTAAGTTAAAATTTTTAAGTTTGAATTATAATTTTTAAACTTGAATTGTAATTTAAATGGATCAATCCCACTAATTCATTAAGTTTTCTACTTTAATTTTAAAATTTAAAATAAATAAATAAACTTTCTTAACCTGCAGGCCAACCCAAGCTCGTCGCGGGCCAACCCACGTGGGTCGCGGGCCTAGGTGGGCCAATCCATCTGAACCCATCTTAAAATAGGTTGATAAAATTTTAACCCAACTCGCCTAAATTACTTGGCGGGGCGGACCAACCCGACGTGCTTAACCAACTTGACGACTATATACGAGAGAGAGGGGGAGGGGGGAGGAGGGGTGAATCTTGATTGTTCGCTTTTTGTTCATTCGTCATTTTTTTAAACAAAGATTGACGAGTCAATCTGGAAGCTCTTGAGTTCCACACACTCCTCCTAACCTTTCCCTGATCACACGAGTAGAACTTTGAGATCTTTTAAGTGTAGAGTTGGAGAATCAAGTAGCAGAATTGATGTCTTTTAGGCTTTGATCACAACTACTTATAAAAATCCATCCAGGTGCTCGGATCCCTTTGCAGGTGACCCAGCTCAATCTAATCTAATATGACATCATCAAACTTTGTCTATTGTGACGTATCCTTCTTCGAGCGCTTGGATATCTTTCAGACACCTAAATGCTTAGGTGCGCAAGCCAATCAAAGTGTGACACCTTATCTACATCACTTGGCTAAATTCAAGCTATCTAGGACCTTGGAACTAATCCGAGTGTCTGAAACTGATTGGGGCTCTAGGAACTTAATTGGTGCGCTTGGACCGTTAGGGAACCTAGAACTTGATTTAGGCACTTGGACCATCAAGGGGCTTGGAACTTGATACGGGTGCTCGGAGTTGTTCCAGTCCGATTTGACCTAAATCAAGTATGGTTCACTATGGACTTAGTCTGGTTGAATTTTGATTATCTCTATCTACTTTCTCAGTCTTACTTCCAGTTTCAGGTTCCTACAAGACATCCAAACACAAGCAAACATGCAACCTAGCCTTATATGTAAATGTACCCGACCTGCTAAGCTTATCACCTACGGCTCACTCCCCTAAGATATCTTTTTGTCAAACATCCGATCACCCTTGACGTATTTGGACTTACCCTTGCCTAATCTCTAGTTAAAACTAGTCACCTGGTAGACTTTTCAACTGTCTAACCTCTAGTTAGGACTAGTCACTTAGTAGGCTTTTTACTCGCTTAACCATTGGTTAGGACTTTCTTGCTTAGTCTTAATCACTTGACCACAGTCCTTGTCTGACTCGATCTTGGTCCTCCAGACCTCATCAAGTCCCTCCTGCTTGGTGTCCCTGATTTGCTAACTAGCCTCCAGCTAGGGCTTTCCTTGCTAGTTATTCGGTCCTGACTAGACTTCTCCTTGCTAGTCATGACCTTACTAGGCATAGCTCATATCCAAACATCAAGTCCTATTTGGATCAACCCTTGGTCAATCAGACTAAACATAGGTATATTATCAAACATCAAAATCCTAAAGACTGATTGCACCAATAATCTTTCCCTTTTGATGTTTGATAATTTTTTAAAGTCTTTTTTGATGTTTGATAATTTTCTCAATTAGGTATAGGTCATAGGGTTTTAAATTAAATGAGAGGCTCACTAGATTTTCTAACTTAAGTCCTTCCTATTGGGATCGATCTAGTGCGTTGAATGTGTTTACACGTATAGCAATCCTACACAATGAAAATAAAATAATAATTAATTCTAATTATTATAACACTCACAACACACACATGTAAATACAATAGGCACAAGACATGACTGAAATTTAAAATTTTTTAGAATAATAAATATTCTATGCGTACCTGGCATTTGACGCTCAGCAAAAATGGCATCAATCAAGCAACCTTCGTTGAAGTTTCGTCTCTACTAGTGATCCACACCAAACTGTCTTCTAGACGACTTCTCAAGCCATGAGTCACATCACCGTCTTCGGTACTAGCCGATGATCGATAATGATCGATTTGAGAGAAAATCCTGATTCCAGAAAACATGCAACAATGCTTATCGCGACCATTTTTCAGGGCTTTCTAACTATTGCCAATAATCGTATTCCTGATGTATATTTTGGTGGTTAACCTTTGACCACCAATTTGGGGCACATGATCGAAAACCTTTTTCGACATTGATGGAATAATTCTATGAAAGCTTTATAAGTTTCCACAGACCGGGGTTAATTCAGCAACAGCCGGACAACTTATCCAATGGTTGTAAATAATTTCCAACAACTAGATAGCAAACTTTGACGGCAAAACCTGAATACAACCTGACAACAACTCTGACATCGACGCGGTAGTGACTCCAATAGTGGCTCCGGTCCGATAACAATTTTGGCAGCTTGAGTTCTTAGCATGGATGGGAGAAGCCGATCAAAAGAAGGGAGAAAGCTGTGGTGGCATCCAACGTCGGCAGCATTTCCTCTTCACGTAAAGGAGAGGCTCAGTTGGAAAAGGAACCGTGATTGCTAATAAGATAAATCATGATCGTCTACCATCGAGAAGGCTCAATCGTGATCCCTAGAGTCAGTGACACTCACACGATCAGCAAGGAGAACTAGCAATGCTAGGGTTCATCCGATCTTCTCGCGGTTGGGAAGGAGAAGGATGCGCGAAGGAATGGCTCGCCCAACGACGCTCGCACGGAGGAGGGGGTCGGGCGACACCTCTCATTTGAAGGAAGGGCTCGGTCGAAGCAGGGACAATGCTGTGCTAGGGTTCCTCTGTCTTCATCCTCTGGCAAACGGCGCATGGGTCTAAATCATGCTCCTCGTGATTTCTTTGCATGAGGAGAACAGAGACTCATTGTTGGTAGAAGCAGGCCGCGCAAAGGTCGGAGATGCAGTCGTCGATAAAATAAGGATCGCGAGATCCCTTCTTGTGTGCGGGAGAGAAGTAGCAGTCGAGCGAAAATTGAACCAGGAAGAAAAAGAAAAAGAACCGGACTGGGGTTATTTTTTTAAGGTTTACTAAAGCGAATCAGGTTCAAGTTGGTTTAAAATTAAATCGCTTGGTTTAATAACCAAACGATCTCTGATTTGATCCAAACTAATTTTGTTCATTCGTCTTCACAAGATGAAGCCCATTATTATTTCAATTTTACCAAAATATCTTCCATCATAAACTAAACTAATTTGGTTCAATGTAGTTCAAAATTAAATCGTTTGGTTTAATAACCAAACCACCTCAGATTTGAACCAAACTATTTTTATTTATTTCATCTTCATAAGATGAAGTCCATTATTTTACCTTTGTCCGGTCCAATTAGATTTATTTCTCTTGATCTGAGAATCTAATTCTCAAATTCGTTTTAAGTTCTTCGAAGAACTTATAGTGCATGTGACCCAATATGTTTCTAGTTATGTTGGCCGTCCGTAATTAACCATTAATTACGGAATGACCATGAGTAGCACCTAGTAGTACATCATGATCCCCAATTGATTTGAAAATTAATGATTGATTCCAGAACCATGTCTAAACCCTTCAACAGCTATAATGAAATGTACCTCATTCTTTTCACCGTCTTATACCCACTTAGTTTAGGACATGGTCTATGTGTGTCAGTCCACACTAGGTTGACTATGTCACACCTAGCGCAAACTTATTTTCTTGTTCTATCGATTCAAATTACTTATACATGTGTCCAAGAGTGTTGTACTATTGACATGTGATGCTTTGGCCAAAGACATTCAGTAACAATTTTAACAAGCGACCGTAGGGTATACATCTCTTTTTACAAAGAGCGGTGAATCTTCTATGGGCTATTCAAATACCTTCAAGTACTTTGACTTATACCTAATCATCCCGGATCCACACCTCCTCGGAGATGTTTGCTTAAGATGTCAAAGTATAAACCTCTATGACCAAGGTGACTTGAATACCACAAGTCAAAGGAAATTTGCACTTAAGATGCACTGAGATCTTCATTGATATATGTATAAAATCATATAAAGTTTTATGGCAGGTCACTTCAATGAATTAGTTACCTTTAACTAGAATCTGTTGGTGTAAGAAGCACTAGATCCTTCCTAGGGTTTCGATGTTTGACAATATATCTAAGTCTGGTCAGTTTGACCAAGGATTGATCCAAACAGAACTTGATGTTTGGATGTGTGGAAGTGAGTGAAGTCTAGTTAGACGACTAGCGAGAAGTCCTAGTCGGTTAGACTAGGCAGTGGAAGTCCTAATCTGGATGATCGGGCAAGGAAAGTCCTGGTGAGTGAAGTTAGGCAAGGGAAAGTCCTAGTTGTAGGCTAGGCAAAGGGAAAGTCCTGGTTTGGAGGATCAGGCGGAAGTCTTGGCAGAGTCGAAGCACTAGGTGAAGTCTGGGCTGGTCTGGAGGACCGATCCGCAGTAAAAGTCTGGGCTAGTCAGGAGGAATGAGTCATAGTAGAAGTCTGGGCTGATCTGGAGGATCGAGTTGCAACAGAAGTCTGGGTTGGTCAGGAGGACCGAACCGCAGCACAAATCCTGAGGGCTAAGGACAGAGCCGAGCAAAAGTCCAACAAGTCAGGAGGACTTGGTTAGCAAAGGAAAATTCTCCAGAGTGGAGTGGGTAAGGACGCATTCCCGGAGTGGAACAGTAGGCGTCAGACTAACCTAGGATTTCGGTAGAAATCTGAAGTTAGACCCACAAAATAAGGGTAGGATGTGTTGCTTTGTTTGCACACTTATATTGTAGAAATCTTGATGCAGGGGCAATACATGAGGAGTGCGACTACAACGGGTCATAACTTTTGACTCGGGACTCAGAACGAGACACGGTCAGATGCGTTTCGAAGCCCTTTCAGAGCTCTACAAAAATGGTCTTTGGAGTCAACTCAACTATAGCTTGGGTCAACTTGAGTGAGCCTGGAGTCGACTCAGATGAGACTGGAGTCGACTCAGACAGTGGATAACGAGCAGAATGAAGAGTTATCTGCCACGTTAGC
>NW_027430336.1:0-10580 GCF_044706935.1 Curcuma longa | reverse complement strand
ACAAGATAAGTCTCTCTCTCACTGACCCCAGCTTTAAAATCAATTTTTGAAAAACACATTAACTAGCTGTTGAAATTAAAAGTTATTAGACCTAGCAAGAGCAGGCACCGGACAATGGCAATGATAGTGCAGTCCGGAACATCAGTGGATCCCACAACTGGTAAAGAAATTAAGGGTAAAGAACGTATGATATTCAACTACCGTACACTTATGATAACACATTTAAAGATCAGTACAGCTTGCCTGGAATAAACACCATCATAAAGAAGGTTAGGAATTCCAAAATCTATTCAAAATTTGATTTAAAATCAGGGTTCCACCAAATTGCAATGAGCCTAAAGTCCGCGGAATGGACAGCTTTTATCTGTCCACAAGGACTGTATGAGTGGTTGGCGATGCCCTTCAGGCTTAAGAACGCACCAGCAATCTTTCAAAGGAAGATGGATCATGCCTTTAAAGGTACAGATGATTTCATTGCTGTTTACATAGATGACATATTAGTATTTTCTCAATCTGAAGCTGAGCACATGAAGCATCTTGAAATTATGCTTAATTTATGTGAAGAACATGGACTTGTATTGTCACCTACCAAGTGTAAACTAGCTATACCAAGAATAGAATTTTTGGGAGCTGAAATAGGAGAAGGAAAACTCAGACTCCATCCTCACATAATAAAGAAAATAGCTGAGGTTCAGGACAGTCAGCTCCGAGAAAAAAAAGGACTTAGGTCTTGGTTAGACATACTGAATTATGCCCATACATACATACCAAACCTTAGTTCAAAATTGGGACCCCTATATGAAAAGACATCCATTCATGGGGACAAACGTATGAAAGCATCTGACTGGGAAATAGTAAACCAAATTAAGGATCAGGTTAAATCTTTGCCAGATCTAGATATTCCACCAGAAGGGGCCTACATAATTTTAGAAACAGATGGCTCAATGACTGGATGGGGCGGGGACTGTAAATGGAAGAAAAATAAATATGACCCTAGAAATAGTGAAAAAATATGTGCATATGCACATGGTAAATTTCGCACAGTTAAGTCAACAATAGATGCTGAAGTCTTTGCCGCTATGGAAACAATGACAGCATTAAAGATTCATTTTCTGGATAAAGATTAGATTACCCTCAGAACAGACTATCAAGCAATAATCTCTTTTCATAACAAGACGGCAAGGAACAAGTGAGGTGTCAGATGGCTGGCCTTTACAGATTTTATTACCGGAACAGGTATCAAGGTAAACTTTGAGCATATAGACAGTAAGCTAAATCTATTTGTTGACACTTTATCCAGGCTAATCATGGAGCCCGATAGAGTTGCAGTCCTCATTGAGGAGGAATCTACAATCACGGATCAGCAAGAGGAAGCCTCAGCCTCTACTAAGTATCCTTTGCTGACAAGATATGAGGATCTTATCTGTGAGACCTCAAAAAGAATATTATTCAAAGAAGAACATGACAAGCGAAACGAGATGGCTAGCATTGAGGAGCAGGCTTTAAGTCATGTCCTTTCCAGCATGCATGAGTTGGAAATGATTCTCCAGATGAAGGAGGTAGATTTTGGACATAGAGCAAACACAGAAGGTGGGAGAAGGGATTTGTTCCCTCATAGAACCAATACAGATAGTGGAGATTAGAATTATTGGAAGAAGCACCTGCCAGCAATAAAGCAGAATCGATGTGACTTTTGGAACGTCGTGGAGGGGATGAAAAGAGTGAGCATTGAGATAAAGTTAGTCCGCCCGTGAAGCAGGTGAGCTCGAGAAAGAAAAGGTATGTAAATTATTAGTAACTTTAATAATGGCGAAGGATTGAGCCCCGAGGAGCCGTCCTTTGCAAATATTGTGAGCTGTAGATAGGACGAGTGACCTATAAAGTCTTAAGTGGCAGACAATGGGTGATAAAATGAAGGACGATGGGGCCCATAAGCGCACCCGCTTCATCCTTATCACAACCATTTCTAGCGTATATAAGACATGGAGTGTAATCAGTTTAGACACACTTGAACAATACCAAGTGATCTATTCTGAGTAGTAAGAGTTTGCTTCCAAGTTTTCAATTTCGCTGTAAAAATCTTTTCGAAGGGAATAAAATTCTAAACAGAGTCTTGAATTTCCTATTCAATTCCCGAAGAGTCTATCCCTTATTTTGGTATGGAGCATTTCATGCACTTCATCATAATGAATTGAAGGATCCTCCTTGTTGCTTTGTCTTCTTGCATGATAAACTTGATTTGACTTAATCTTTAATTATTTGATGCCTTGAACTTTAACACTCCCCCTCAAGTTAGGTGCATATATATCAATGGCACCTAACTTATCAAGGATGTCCTTCATATGTTGAGCAATGGTGACTTTGGTAAAGATATTAGCTGGTTGATCTTGTCCATTGATAAGATGAGCTATGATGATCTTTTCTTCAATTTTTTCTCTGATGAAGTGACAATCTACTTCAATGTACTTGGTCCTTTCATGGAATACTGGATTTGTTGCAATATGAATGGCTGATTGATTGTCACAATATAAGCTTATTGGGGAATTAATTGAAAAATCCAATTCTTCAACTAAGGCCTTCGACCATATGAGCTCACTTGTGGCTGCTGTCATTGCTTTGTATTTTGCCTCAGCACTCGATCTTAACACAACAGATTATTTTTTGCTTTTCCAAGACACCAAATTTCCACCTACGAACATACAATATCCAGTTGTTGATCTTCTATCTTGATGATCTCCTGCCCAATCTGCATCGCAGTATCTCACAATTTCTGTATGATGGTTATTTCTCATCTAGATTCCTTTTCCTGGTGTCCCTTTCAGATAGTGGAGGATTCTTTCTGCTGCTTTCCAATGACTTTTCTTTGGTGCGTGCATGTTTTAGCTAAGTTGTTTTTCTGCATATGAAATATCTGGACGAGTAATGGTTAGGTAAATCAATTTACCTACTAATCTTTGGTATTGCTGAATATCCTCCCAAGGATTGTCATTATCATTTTCTTTCTTAGATATGAAGTAGGGGCTATCTATTGATTTTGCTCCAAGTTTTCTAGTTTCCTGTAAGAGGTCAAGTGTATACTTTCGTTGGGATAAAACTAGCCCATTAGGAGAGTAGGTTAGTTCTATACCTAGGAAGAATTTAGAATTGAGAAATGATTTAACTTGATTTATTAGATTTATATCATTTCCTGTAATAATGAGATCATCTACATAAATAAGAATAATGACCGTTTTATCATTTTCTATGTTAACAAATAATGAGGAATCGCTACTGCATTTTTTAAAATTATAGCTTAAAAGAGCTTAGCTGAGTTTAGCATACCATGCCCTTGGAGATTGTTTGAGGCCATATATGGCCTTGTTCAGTTTGCATACCTTCCCTTCATATCTTTTTTGAATTCCATATGTAATTTCCATATATTCTTCTAGTTCTCCCTGTAGAAAAGCATTGGCAACATCCATTTGATAAAGTGGCCAATCCATATTTATTGCAAGGGCAAGTAAGACTCGGATGGTGTTCATCTTGGCTACGGATGCAAATGTCTCCTTATAATCAATTCCATAGGTTTGAGTGTATCCTTTGGCTACCAGTCTAACTTTGTGTCATTCAATGGTACCATCACTTTTGTGTTTGATCTTGTATACCCATTTGCACCCTACAAATTTCTTCCCTTTAAGCAAATTGGTGATCTCTCAGGTGTCATTCTTTTCTAAGGCATTGATTTCTTCTTTCATTGCCTTTTGCCAAGATTGTTGTTCTTTTGCTTCCTCATATATTCTAGGTTCTTGTGCTTTATCTATGCCACTCAAGAATGCTTGGTGACTTGATGAGATATTATTAGTGGTATAATAATCAGAGATAGGATGACATAACATGCTAGAGTGGTGCAAAAGAGGAGGGTAGATGTTCAGTACCTCTTGATCCACTATTGTTGGTTAATTGAGACGGAAGTTCATTTTCTCCCCCTTGTTCTAGACTCTTCTCAGTTTCTTCAGTATTGGGATTCATTCCTTCTTGTGAGCTTTCTAGAAACTTTAAGTTGCCTACTTTGAGATGGATCTTGTCTTTCTTCAAGAAATATAGGACAAGTATCAATTGGGTTTCTTCCCTTCTTCCTTTGTTTCTGAAAAGAAAAACTCATTTTGATGTGGACCAAGGAGGGGATACAACGGTGATCTTATCAAGGCAACTTGTGGTGATCAAAACCCCCATGACTTATCACTCACCTTCTCATCTTTCTTGAGTGTGGCGTCAATATCCTTTCCTACATCTGAATATCAAGGCGATCCATTCCAAGGTCCTTATCACATTTCCACAAATATCACATCCTTTGATGTGTACATCTTGTTAGTAGCAGGATCAAAGCATTTATATCCTTTTTCTGATGTAGCATAGCCAAAAAAAATACATTTCCTTCCTTTATCATCTAATTTAGTTCTAAGCTGTAATGGGATGAAAGCATAGCATGTGCACCCAAACATCTTAAATGAGAGATATTAGGCCTTTTATTGTATAGGAGTTCTATTGGAGACTTTCCTCCTAAGTTTTCGTTTGGCATTAGATTTATGAGATGAGCTGCTGTGCTAGTGGCTTCACACCAAAATATTTTGGAAACATTAGTATGATTTAGGAGAGTTCTTGCTGTTTCTAGTAAATGCCTATTTTTTCCTTTCGGCTACCCCATTTTGTTGAGGGGTATAGGGACATGAGGTTTGATGAATAATTCCCCTTTCTTTTAAGTATTCTCTTATTTATTGCTTGTGTATTCTTCACCATTATCAGATCTAAGGATTTTAATATTGACATTGTATTGCTTTGAGATATAATTGTTATAGCTTTTAAAAGCCTCAAATACTTAAGATTTATTAGTGAGCACGTAAACCCAAGTGTATCTGGTTTTATGATCAATGAATGTAACAAAGTATTTATAACCTTGTTTAGACAAAATTGGAGAAGTCCATACATCAAAGTGAACCAGATCAAAGGGTTTTTCATATATAGTGGTAGAACAAGGATAGTTGACCTTTGTTTCTTTCCCGAGAATACAAGGTTTGGAAATATTATCTAAACTAGTGTTGGGAAGTAACATTTTAGGATATAACTACTAGGGTGACCTAGTCAAGCATGCCAAAGTTGGGAGTCCTCCTGGCTTACTTTAAAGACCTGATAGCCATGGTCCAAAACATAAAGGTTATTCCTTCAATATCCCTTGCCAATCGATTTGTCTTGATGTCCTGAAATGATACTTTGTTAGAGTCAAAAATAACCTTACAATCATATGCTTAGTTATTTTACTAATGGACATTAGATTGGAAGTAAAATTTAGAAAATTGAGGCCATCCGTTGGCTTTCCTAATAAATCAATTTCTCCTATTTGATTTACTATTATGTTTTGACCATTAGCTACCTTAATTGTTTTACATTCTTCCAAGTTTTTAAACTTTATGATTTTATTCCTGTCATTTACCATATGATAATCACATCCTGAATCAATAATCCATGTTTAGTATCTAGAGTGGAGTTTAAGCATATACTTGTTGTAGAGGTTTGGTGATGCTCCGCAATAGAAGTTTGTGCTTTTAATGTTTGCACAAGTTCCTTCTTTCGAAATGCCTTTGGTCTTAAATGAGGATGAATAAACCAACACTTGTCCTTTGTATGCCCTTTCTTCTTGCAATTGGGACATACTTCTTCTTTTGGATGAACTTCGTTAATCTTGAACCCATGAACTTCCATTTTTTTGTTTGAAGTTTCTTCAATATTCAAGCTTAACTCAGTTCTTTAGATGATTTGTTATGTCATGATAGGTATTTTGCATTCTCAGAATTTCCTATCTCATAGTTGAGAATTGAGTCTCCGAGAGTCATAAGAAGACTAAAAACCTTGTCTTCATTTTGTCGCTTTATTATTTCTGTCGGATCAGTAGTTGGTGGTCGTAGAACCTCAAGCTCGCTCCATAAGTTACCAAATTCTCCAAAGAGTTGTGGAAGAGTCTTGTTGTCTTTTCTCATGTCTGCCATTTGTCTTCTTAGTTCGAAGACTCTTCCGATGTTATTGGTTTGCCCATATAGTGCAGAGAGATGATCCCATAAAGCTTTAGCATTTGGAGAACAAGCAACCATACTCTTGTGAACTTCATCTAGAGAAAGAAGAAGATGAACAAATACTTGATTATCTTTCTTCTGCCATTCTTTGAAGGGAGGATTAGATTTGATAGGAGGATCCTGAAGAATATGATCTTCAAGGTTATAGGCACTTAGGATCGTCTTAATGAATCCGGACCATTGAATATAGTTGGAGGAACTAAGAAGAAGAGAAGAGAAGAGTTGAGGAGGTTGAGGAGGGAGCGAGCTTAGTTGCGGAAGAGGTAGACTTTGCTGCTCTAATACCATGATGAAATTTAGCTTTAGTATTAATTTGATAGCTTGTTACAAAATGGAGGAGAACCCATGAAAAGCTTGTTGCAAGAAAGAGGAGAAAACATGAAGACTTTTCTTCATTATCTTGAAAGTAACCATACAAGGTGGTTTATAGTGTTACATGAGAGCCTCTTGAACGTTGTGGACACATGAACGTTGGAGCATGCTCCAAACATTCATGTTTTTGAATGTTGGAGCATTTAATGCATTTAATGCACTTAATCTTTTTGGATATACAAGGAGCATTTAATGTACTTTATCATGATAAACTAGATTTGACTTAATCTTTAATTATTTGATGCCTTGAACTTTAACCTTGTACAAAAGTAAAATCATCGGCTGTTGAGAATAAAAAACTCTCTTAACCTCTCTTTTTTTTGCATAAAAGCTCACTTTTTTACTCTTGCTCTTGAAGTTTTTTTTTCATTCTTTTTTTCACTCCTCTCATCTACACTTTTTATTTTCTCACACTCCTTTTCTTTTCCATTCTTTCTTTTCTCACACCAGAGGAAACAAAGGAACTTCAAAGACAAGTTGATGAATTGCTAGAGAAGGGATATGTTCGAGAAATCATGAGCCCTTGTGCAGTTCTTGTGTTACTAGTTCCTAAGAAGGATGGGACTTCGAGGATGTGTGTGGATTGTGGAGCCATCAACAACATAACGGTAAAGTATCGCTACCCAATTGCTAGGCTTGATGATATGCTTGATGAATTGCATGGTTCTTGTGTATTCTCAAAGATTGATCTTAGGAGTGGATACCATCATATTAGAATGAAGGAAGGTGATGAATGGAAGGCTGGTTTTAAGACAAAGCATGGCCTATATGAATGGTTAGTCATTCCTTTTGGGTTAACTAATGCTCCAAGCACTTTTATGCGTTTAATGAACCATGTTTTGCATGCTTTCTTAGGAAGAGTAGTTGTGTATTTCGATGATATTTTGATTTATAGCAGATGCTTAGAAGAGCACGTCACACATCTAAAGTCAATTTTGAGTATGTTGAAAAATAGAAGCTTTTTGCTAACCTTAACAAATGCACCTTTTGCATCAATAGAGTTGTGTTTCTTGGTTTTGTTGTTAGTGCTAAAGGTGTTGAGATGGATGAGGAAAAGGTGAAAGCAATTCAAGAGTAGCCAACATTGACAACAATCGGCCAAGTGAGGAGTTTCTATGGTTTGGTCAGCTTCTATAGACGGTTTGTTCGTGATTTTAGCAATTTGCAGCTCCACTTACTAAAGTCATCAAGAAAAATGAGCCATTCAAGTTGGGAGAGGAGCAAGAGAGGACACTCAACACTTTGAAAGAAAAGCCAAGTTTTGCTCCTTTACTAATCCTTTTAGATTTTTCTAAAACCTTTGAAATCGAATGTGATGCTTCTGGTCTTGGAATAGGTGTTGTGCTTATGCAGGAAATGAGACCCATTGTTTACTTCAGTGAGAAGTTGAGTGGAGCCATTCTCAACTATCCCACATATGACAAGGAGATGCACATGTTGGTGAGGGCATTGGAGACATGGCAGCATTACCTATGGCTGAAAGAATTCGTGATTCACACAGATCATCAATCTCTAAAGCATTTGAAGAGCCAATAAAAGTTGAACCGCCACCATGCTAAATGGATGGAATTCATCGAGACTTTTTCTTATGTGATCAAATATAAGCAAGGCAAAGAGAACATGGTTGCTGATGCATTATCTCGAAGTTATGCTTTACTTTCCGCCTTAGATACAAAATTACTTGGATTCAAATATATCAAGGATTTATATGCCAATGATGCTGATTTTTCTGAAGTGTTCAAAGCAAGTGACAAGGTTGTATTGTTAAGTTCTATAGGCATGATGGGTTTTTATTTTGTGAGAATAGATTGTGTGTGCCTATGTGTTCATTGTGTGAATTGTTTACTAGGGAAGCCCATGGTGGTGGCTTGATGGGACATTTTGGTGTGACTAAGACTTTAGGGGTCCTACAAGATCACTTCTTTTGGCTTCATATGAAACATGATGTGGAGAAAATATGTGAGACGTGTATTACTTGCAAACAAGCTAAATCTAAGTTGAAACCCCATGGCTTGTATACTCCTTTGCCTATACCTAGTGAACCTTGGACTAATATTTCGATGGACTTTGTTTTGGGACTACCCCGTACTAAGAGGGGAAGAGACTCAATTTTTATTGTGGTTGATAGGTTTTGTAAGATGGCACATTTCATTCCATGTCATAAAACCGATGATGCCTCTCATGTAGCTGATTTGTTCTTTAGAGAAGTCGTTAGGTTGCATGGCATGCTTAGAACAATTGTCTCCATAGGGATGCAAAGTTTTCGAGTTATTTTTGGAAAACTTTATGGGGAAAATTGGTTTTTTTATTACTTGTCATCCCCAAACTGATGGGCAAACTGAAGTTGTTAATCAAACATTATCTTTCTTACTTCGTGCTATCATTAAAAGAATTTGAAAATATGGGAAGATTGCCTACCACATATTGAGTTTGCTTACAATAGCAGCATACATTCTGCAACTTGGTTCTCTCCATTTGAATTATGGATTCAATCCTTTATCACCATTGGATTTGATTCCTTTGGTTGTGAGTGAGCATGCAACTCAAGTTCAGTTTTTTTCTAAGTTAGTATTTATAGATAGGGATTCTTCTCGTCAAATATAGATAATTTATATTATTTTCAGTCTTTTACATGCTACTCAAATGAAGAATTGAACTTGGTCTTGAGTTTTGACTTGATTACACTTGCAGGTTTCAATTTTGTGTCAAATAGCATCCTTTTATACCAAATTTAGTTAAATGTAGAATCAACAATTTATAAAGTCAACATAACTTATTTTTCAGCAGTGTTGCTTGAGATTAGTGAAAATATAAGTGGTCAGATATAGAAATGATGATGAACTGTTCATAATTTTAAGTTTAACATTTCATCCTAGGGAAATTAATAGTATCTCCTGATGCAATCAGAATGATCTAATCCAAAATTTGATTTGTTTGAGGTCATAATTATTTCATACTTTCAGTACCAAAAAAACATCATTGTCAATGTCTCTTAGTTCGTTTGCTAAAGATTTACATGCAAAATATCTCCCTGTAATAGTAATTTTGTTGTTTTATTGGTTAGTTAGTGATGGAGTCAAACCAAGTGAATAAGTTGCCCAACAAGCTAATATGAATCATGCTTAACCCACTTTAGATGTTGTTGATGATCCATTCATTATGTATCAATGGAGACCCAATTATAAGGACTAAGGCTAAGAAGATGTGATAAACACCTTGGAACGGATCGCCTTGATATTTAGATGTAGGGAAGGATATTGACGCCACACTCAAGTAAGATGAGAAGGTGAGTGATAAGTCATGGGGGTTTTGATCACCACAAGTTGCCTTGATAAGATCAAGATTAGTTCTTTGTCTAATAACCAAAGGAAGCTCTCACAATAGAGAAAACTCTAATTTCATTCAAACTCAACATGCCTTAGCCATACAAGAGTTCTCCTATATATAGACTTAGTGGAGGTTGAAACATTAACCTCTACCACACTTCCCACTAAGCTTTTAATATCCACTAAGACCCACTAGGCACTAATTATGCACCATTATCATGCATGCATGCATGCATGACATTTATTTCCCATAATACTAGCTTAGGAACTCCCAAAAAGCATTAAAAATCCACCAAAAGATATCAAAAATTATTTCAGAAAATTCCCCCAAAAATACCAATGAAAATTGGACACTTGTAGCCCTTGAATGCATCTTGGATCATGTAGATTTGGGCCTTCAAGTTTTGTCCTTATGTTGGCCCAATTTCCCTTTCCACTTCAATATGCCATTTAGCAGTTGGATATCATGATATCAAGTTAGTTTATCTTTTGTTCAGAGTATTGAAGGAGATTCTAAATTTATATAGAAGATCGGTGTCATCTTTTTGTAGTTTAGGCAGAAAATGGTTCATTCAATAATGAGGCAATATTATCTGTTTAGATTATGTCAAGGTGTTTTAAGCCGTGTCAACAGTGTGATGATTTGAAGAAGCAAACATAAACATGTGACAACAGGAGGAACATTAATTTTAAGCTAATGCTACAATAAAACAATACCAGCTCTTGAAGTAGTTGAAAGCCAAGTGGTTGTTTCATACCTAAGCCTCATCAGCAGTGA